>NW_017306419.1:558077-561565 GCF_000935625.1 Nanorana parkeri
TATATATATATATATATATATATATATAGTGTGTGTGTGTGTGTGTGTGTGTGTGTGTGTGTGTGTGTGCATATAAATGCAGTATATTTGTATCTAACAAAAACCTCTGCATCTAACTTGCAATGTTAGTTAGGGTTTTTTGTATTAAATTAGTATTTCCGCATTACTAGACAGTTGTCACTGGAAAACATGCTCACATTGACAAATTTCCCCTCACCCCCTGTTCCAGTCACAAGCATAACATTTTGGATTACCCATCACTTTCTGTTAATGTTATCATAGTCTTTAGGACAAATGGAGATGCAGAATCTCCCTAGTGGGCACATAGGCAGCATTAGAAGCCTGACAGAGGTACTAACCCTTTCACACTCTACCTAAAATAAAAATGTTTTGGCTGTAAATGCTATTTAATTTAAAGTGACTCTAAGCTCAGGTACCATAACTCTTAACAAAAATGTATCTTATTTGTGTATCACTGGGCTGTAGTTCCTCAAATGATCTCTAAATTGGTTCTGACATTGTACTTCCTTCTATAGGGTGGCTTCTTTTCTTCCTCAGGGTTCCTGTATGTGTTGTAAAGTAGTCACCACTCCAAGCTCACTCCTGTAATAGAATACAATCTTGATACAAATGAGTAAACTAGACGTGAGATTGTAGTCCATTATGGGAGCAAGGTTGGAACGATGCCTACCTTGCAACACACACAGCGGCCATGGAGGACAAAAGTAGGTACCCTGATTGGCTGCCGGCTTTGTTCGTATGAAGATTTTGCGACTGGCTCCTTCGAGCAGCTGATCAAGGGATGCCTGCTGAAAGGGTGCCGACAACGACACCCACTGTGTGAATATCTGCTACCTTTATCTCTTACTCTCCAAATTCAATGTTAGACTAGACAATTACCTTATTCTTTCCATACTGCAGCTTTACTAATGTTTTATGACCAGTGGTCTTTGATGTCTAGATGCCCAGGAAAAATTCAGTAACATCACCATGCGTTGGTAAATCGGGCAACAACAAATGTGCATACTTAAATAATTTTTTAATTATATACACAAGCCTTTTAGCCCCGTTCCCACTGCGCGATATGCAAATCACGCGTTTGTCGCGCGATTTGCATATTGCGCGACATCGCAAGATTTGCCGCGCGATGTCGCGTTCAAGCTTGCATTGAGCAAGCTTGAATCGCGGCTAAATCCGCTCAAAAAAGAGTCCTGCTGTAGCGACACACGACCCGCTACAGCAGGACCCTTTGCCCCATTGGATTGCATTGGAGCGCGATATCGCGCGGTAATTTGCCGCGATATCGCGGGAATTACCGCGCGATAAATCGCTCAATGTGAACGGGGTCTGAATGTGGTATACTCTTTTACCAAAAACCCTACTATATTTTTAAGTATGGGCTAACACTTGTGCAGAAAGTCATCTGCAAGTTGTAGGTATCTATTTTTTCACTAAAGCTTCCAGACTACATGAAATCACTATGTCATAGCTGACATAGTTTACACTATTTATAATGCACACTTACAGCTGAATTGTGGATAAATAGCTGAATACACAGATATATACACACATATATTTAAGTATCTTCGTAGTAATTGGAATTTTTTTGTACAGCCATGTGTCCAAAAAAATCAGACCACATCTCGGACATTGGGGCTCACGATTTGAGGTCCCCCATTGCCCGACATGTGGTCCTTACTCATGGGGGTAGGACCCAGGGCCTAAAGTTTTTCGCTATCGACAGGGTGCACATTCCTAGCAGAGGTGGAGATTGGGATAAACTCCTACTCCAAAGGGAATGTAAATGGCTTCACTCCACTAGATCCCATGAAAAACCAGGAATAAATGACTCCATTAATTTTAGCTGCTTTCTGTAGTCTAACCCCGCTCTCTCTCCTCGTCTCCTGCCTCTGGGATCCCACTCCAGCATGTTAGCTTAGTGTCTTCTTTCATTTATTTTTTACCTATTTAATATATTACATAATGAAATAAGAAAAATATAGAAAAAAACAGGTTGCCTTCCATTTAGGGGTTACAGTCTCTTGTCATGATTTGGGTACTGTGGAGGTCCGACATATGGTTGCACTTTATTTATTTTTTAATATTTTTTTGACATCATGTATCCGCCTGGGGAATGTTTTTTCCAAGGCGAATGCCAGTCTCTGACTTAATAGACTGGACCAAGTTTAAGTATCTTCGTAGTAATTGAAAATTTTTTTGTACAGCCATGTGTCCACCCCGACTACCCACTTCAAATACTTCAAGAGTTAAAATGTTACGAGCACAAATGTACCCTGTAGATAAGATTTGTGTTTCTACGTATCCAGTCAAACTAAGTAATTTCAACATGTTTACATACACAATCCATTCTATCGCAAGCAAGTGGTCTTGAAATCATGAATGATACGCTATGTATATGTGTCTATGATATATCTCTGTATAATTCCCCTACTTTTGGGTCACTATATATCTCTGCAAAGTGTGTTATCTAACGGAGATGGAATACAAACTGAACGGATGGGGTTTCAGGTGTTACCAATGACCCCATCTACTAATTTACATATAGAAGAGATCACGGAACCCAAACCAAATAACGCCTTTCTGAGGAAGCCCCGATGTGGGAGGGGCGAAACGCGTCATTGGGCGTCTAGCTGGTTTTGTCTTATGACTGCTCCACTTTGAGACATGTCCAGTTTTGAAAGTCTTAAGGATATCCTTTAAAGACTCCCGGGAAAATCGGTTTGGATATCATCAATCTCCACGTGGAGCCTTGTTGGCTACTAAGGCCGAATTAACAACTACATCCTACAGAGAAAAGCATATCAGCCCAGCTGAGGAGACGGGAAATTAGACACCGGATGAACCAAACACAGCTATTCAGTCAAGGCTATGATTCACACCAACCCTTTCATCTAGCCGAGGCATCATCTACACCTCCTGGTAGCTGTGTGTCACCTGTTTGAAACAAAGTGTCTTCGGATCGTGAGTTATATTCATTCTTTCACACTCAGCCTGATTACTATTTCAAGGATTCCATTGTTCTCCCGGGCTGCCGCTTGGACTATATCTTTTCTCTGTGTTACCACATTGCCATAATCGGTTCCCTCTTTTTCGATCGAGGGCGATTCTTACACTCACTCAGGAAATATTCCACACATCTGAACATTTGTCAGCTTCAGAACTCACTCTCCAAACCTGAATATACCAGTTTTTCCCTTTTTTTTTTTCTTTTTTTTCGACATGTCTTTCTATGAATGAAGTTTTATACATATACCCACTTTATATATCAACAAGTGGATGCAGTCATTTGAATGTTTACACGTTTTATCTGTTGATGTTATGTCTAGAATGTAGTGTCTTATAGGATAATTACTTTTAGCTTTTTCTAAACTCATTAAATATATATTACATTTATAATATCGGTGTTATCCATATTATTGTTTGTAGGAATGGTGGGATCCCCGAATAGGGGAATCATTCTTGTTTAT
>NW_017306419.1:561824-574265 GCF_000935625.1 Nanorana parkeri
TGCATATATATATATATACATATATATATACATATACACACACACACAGTATATATGGAAATTGTTTTACCAGCCAAAGGATTTGTATTTCTGTCAATTCAAGTTTGAGATTTGGATGGACAGAAAAGGCTTTATTTTAAATTAATTTTACACAATTAATTTTCATTTGCACAATTTACACAGACTTGCACCGTTCTACCACACATCACAGCCTTGTCTTGCAGGACAGGAGATCTGATTTCTCTGTTGCAGTTTGGTATCACTTAAAGGTCTTAGCCCCCTTCTAACCTGTGATTAGACAGTAAAAGAAGAAGCAGCAGAATGATAAGCCCTCTGTCATTATGCTTGCCCCTCCTATCAGCATGCTCCGTGGACCACAGGGAGACTAATTGGTTCTCTGCACTTCATCCCACTCTCCCAGGATGAGCTCTGCTGTACAGGGAATGTACAGATGCTACTACCAAGATAAAATCAAGTACTTACACTGCTGCATTTGAAAACCACATACATATACTGAAGTATAAATAAATACAGAACTGCATTGATTTGTATGTTTATTATCTGCCCAGAACATAGCTTTAATGAATCCATAACAACAGAGGGATCAGTCTAAATCAGGGGTGCCCACAAGGTTGATCGCGATCTACCAGTCGATCGCGTAGCAATCACTGGTAGATCGCACTGTCCTCTCCTCCGATCCGAGAAGAAGTGGCGGAGGACGGAGCCACTGTCACAGAACTAATGAAGAGCGGTGAGGAGAGAGAGAAAGACACGTAACTGGGGACACATAGTGCTATGTGTCCCCAGTTATAAATGAATGAACAGGATGTGATTTACATCACGTCCTGTTCATGCATGAGTTTCTCAATGGGGAGAAGCACTCTGTACTTGGGGCTCCTCCCCATTCAGAAACTGCTTGATAGTAAAATAGTTTCTGAATGAATGGGAAGCCTCTGTACTTTCCATTCATTTAGAATAGAGGCTGCAGAAAAAGAGATTGAGGACTTTGTGTCCTCAATTTCTTTTTCTATTTTAAAAAGGGAAATATCAAGGGGCTTTTTTAAAATAAAAAAAATAATGAAAATAAAATAAAAAAATTAAAAAAACGTTGTTTTTTTTCTTGCCTCAGGCGCAAAAGGAGCTGGCTACGGCTATGCTCCCGTGGTGCTTGTGCGGCTGCCGGCTGAATGTGTCAGACGCTGCAGATGGAAAGGTGCAGGACACCCCATGTGCAACGTCGGCCACACGAGCACCACGGGAGGACAGGACGCCGGGACCTGTAGGGCGCACTGGAATGTAAGCCGGCCGACTCCCTGCGTTCAGGTGCGGGAGGGGGTGTGGAGCTGTATTGAAGTCAATGGCATCGCCCACATTGCGATCGCCCGCACTCGGAACGCAGGCACATTAGTGCCTGCATCCCGGTCCAGTGCGATCTGCAAAAATAGTGCTCGCAGAATTTTTGCGGATCGCACTGGACTGGAACACAGGCACTAATGCAGGCGATCACACTGTGGATGAGGGGCCTGCCTGCGGAGCCTGGCTGCGGTGCCATTGACTTTAATGCACCGCCACGCCCCCTCCCGTCCCTGAATGCAGGTGTTTTTTCGTTGGTAGATCTCAATGAGCTCGTCATTTGAAAAGTAGATCTCCAGACGAAAAATAGTGGGCGTCCCTGGTCTAAATGATAATACATATTTTCTACGGAAGACTTGCATTCTTACCCCTGGGATAACCTGGATACTGCATATACCAAGTACTCTCTTGATTACTGTACTTTGGAAGCATTCAGTATTTCAAGAATTTACTTCAAATATAAGAATACATGCATGAAACATGTGGAATTTCAACAAAATATACAATAAACAGCAGGGTCTTTTTTTCTTTAAATGATTAATGCCTCTTCTTCATTACATTCCCTGCTGGGTTCATACTGTTGTAGTTTTCAGGTTTAAACTGAGACTGTTAATTTGACTACGGTACAAATAAGGAAGAATGAGAATTGTCATATAAATAGCTGGATTAAAGCCCAACTCCATATGGTGCTGACACTGTCCTTCCTTCTGGAGGGTGGCTACTTTTGTTCTCCATGGTCCCTGTGTCTGCTGTAAAGTAGCCACTGCTCCAAGCTCCCTCCAGTGATAGACTATAACTTCAACACAAATTGACTGTAGTTAATCACCGGAGCGAGCTTGGAGTGGTGGCTACTTTAAAACACACACAGGGACCATGGGGAACAAAAGTAGCCACCCTCCAGAAGGAAGGACAGTGTCAGCACCAATTCAGAGATGATTTGGGGATCTACAGTGGAGTGATACACAAATAAGCCACATTTTTGTTAATAGTTAAGGTACTTAAATATATATTTTTAAGATGTAACTCCTTAGTTTAGTGGCGCTGCAAATTAAATTGTTTAATGTCACTTTAAGACCTGAGTTTAGTATCACTTTATTGTGTACAAAATCCTATAAGAGTGCCAATGGTCTTAGAGTCTAACAACTTTTAATAGATATATTTGTGCACAGAGACAAAGAACAGTCAACATGTTTTTGAGGTTCAATGATCTCCCCCTCTTCAGGGCTTAAGTATGATAGAATGTTTTGGGGACTCAAAAATGGCACAATCACCTGGGTTTACTTGTTTGCTGAATGAGAAATTGGATATGACAAATATCAGTGGATTAATGAATCAGCAACTGAAAAAAGGAGCATTCTATTGATTTGCTAACAGTTCATGGGGTCAAACCGATGATCAATTTTGACTGACAAAAAGAAAAAAAAAATGAAGGAGTAGTATGATTTATTTTGTTTAGATATTCCATTCATTTCCAAAATTGAATGTTAATATCAAATGGAATTTTGACCAACATTTCAAAAATCTCTAATGGCATTATTTATTTATTTTATGTTCTGGTGAGATTTTTCATATGCACATTTGTACAAACATCTACCAGTATATGGCTAGCATTGGAGTGAAACAATTAAGTTTTCTTTTTTACTGCCTTTTAGTCTGTTTAATCTACCATTGGGACTGATTTGTTATATTTGTTAAAAAAGTGCAAAATGTACCCATTGATTCATATCTTAATGGAATATACTGCAACTCATCAGTCCTTAGATGTAGTGGCTGCATTAGATTTCTTTTTCTGGCTTTTTTCCCTTTATTTTAACCTGGTAATCCTTCCAATAACACACTTACAGCCCTATTATGACAACATTTAGCCGTCTTCTGTTTCAGGACAAAAGAAACAAAATAGGACAACAAACCCCACCCTTCTCCTAAAAAAAGCCATTTGCCTCTGCTACTAATGGGCTCAAGCCTACTTTGCTTATTGGTACATCCAGAAGACCTTGGTGGTAGCAGCCTGAAAGAACAGATTTTAGTTATATAGCCACTTATATTGAAAAATAAGATTTTGAAAAATGGGAGATTCTGCTGCCTCTCTAAAATTTTGTGTCCATGCAGACTATGTGGAGTATGCTACCTTTCCATAGACCTGGAACTTATAGTGCTTGTTTATTCTATTTTGTCACAGAATAAGGATATGTTAAAACACACACACACTAATATATATACACACATATACACACACACACACACACACACACACACACTGAGTGGCCAGATTATTATGAGCACCCCATCAGTATTTCGTTGGGCCACGAGATGACTCCACGAGATGACTTCATTGGGCCGCCTCGTGACTCCACGAGATGTTGAAAGGTAATGCGAGGAATCTGACACTGCACTGTTGCCCTTCTGTTGTCTTGTACCAGTCTTGCCACTCTCCGTTCTGCCATAACATTGACTAGTCGCGGACGGCCACAATTTGCACGTTCAGACCCAGATTTTCGGCTGACAGTCCAGTCTTTAAACACTTTTAACAACAGCTGCTCTTGAACATTTAACGGATTCTGCTGTTTTGCTGATACTCGCTCCATGGTTTGAGCGCCAACAATCATCCCATGCTCAAAGGCTGTTAAATTGTGTTGTTTACCCATATCTTCAGAACAAAATCACTTCTACCGTTGTGGTAAACAACCTGATTCTCTATTTATAATGGTCTGGCCCTCAAGCAACTTCAGTGCGAAATTATAGCTAATTTGCCTACAAACGTCAGGTGGTCATAATAATCTGGCCACTCAGTGTATATTCATACATATACACATACACATACACACACTCTTTGGATTCTATGGTTTAAAATATCAGGACATAATAAAAAGGATCTGGTCCTTAGCAGGTCTTAAAATTAGGTAAATACAACCTCAGATGAACAACAGTACATGATATATTACACAGTGTCATTATTTATTTTAATAACATAAAGCCAAACTGGTGAAGCCATATGTGAGAAACTGAGTACTCCCTTACTGCTTCCATAGGAATTAAGAGGCTAAGCAGCAGCCATGTGATGCTAATCAAATACCCTTGATTAATTGGTCATCAGCAAGTGTGACCACATCTACAAAAGCTGAGGCTTTAACAGTTTGCTGGTCTGGAGAATGCAGGTGTCTGTTAACACAATGCCAAGGAGGCAAGACATCAGAAATGATCTTAGAGAAGCAATTGTTGCTGCCCCTCAATCTGGGAAGGGTTATACGGCCATTTCCAAAAATTTAAAGGCAATCATTCTACAGTAAAGAAGAATGTGGAAATACTAAATTTGAATTGGTATCAGCCACTTGCGGCCCCTGTACAGCAGAGCTCAGACTGAGCAAAGGAGAAGAAATAGAAGGAGCCATTCAGTTGTGCAGTACATGCAGCATGCTGATTAAAGGAGAGAGCAGATTGACAAAGTGATGACTTCATCAGTCTGCTGCTTTTCCTTTTACTGTCCAGTCACAGACAGGGCTGTGTGGTTTGGCATATCTGTGTAAAATTCCAGAACTGGAAAGACAGAAACACATATCCTTTGGCAGATAAAACAGCTCCCTTTAATGTATTTCATCTCTGTATTTTGCTGTTTGCCTGGAGTTCAACTTCATCCATATATTTACTATGCAGTGAACCAAAAAACTGTGTTAGCGTCCCTTTAATATAGTAGCTTCATAATATCAGTAAAAAACAGAAAAGAACACCCCTGATACTCTACACATCGCGGAGAGAACACCGGGTAATATCAACCCTGCATACCCAAGTCCATCCAGCTCCTTATTTTTATTTTTTATTTTATCATTTTTTATTATTTTTTTATTTTTTATTTTTAATTTTTATTTTTTAGTATTATTATTTGTTTATATATATATATTTTTTTTATATATATTTTTTTTTTCACCTGTCCAACCCCAAGGGCAGTTGCGCTTCAGACCCTTATTTTCTGTTTTTTGCACTTATACTAATTGGACACCCCGGTCCATGTTGAACAGAAGCTGCACGCCACACCCACTTTTACACCTTCCTCTTCCATACAGCCTAAATTTAGTCATACAAACACCCGGAAAGCTCTGAACAACACAAAACCATTCATCCCCAACCCCACAGAAGAGCGCTGTTACCCAGGACTTGAATCCTTAATTTTTTCATAATATCAGTAGCATTTCAATTTATTTTCAGGAACCCACTCTGAATGTATAAAATGAGGAATACAACAGTAACATTCTACAAAATCAGAGAAATGGCATGCCTTGGGCCATCAGAGGGAATGCCTGGAGGTGTACCTCTTCATTCCATTAGACTTTGGCTAGACTTCCGCACATTTGAGAAACACATTCAGACAGTAAGGTCATTTCAAGACTCAGAGAAAAGTTATGTATCAGCCAGCCATGAACTTATGCAATGCATAAATATCTCTCTCTTCAATTGCTGTGAGCACTCCAGAGAAAGATCTCATTCAATTCCCAATGTTGTTAAGATTAAATGAAATCCAGTAATATGACTACGTACCTAATTTAGGTAAGCTATACAATTGTTGCTTTAATATTGCACAGCAACAGGATGTAACATTTTTTTCCAAAACATCAATGAAGAATTACTTTCATCTGCCAGTATTTCATTGGGGACAAATGTGATAAAAGTAATAAAGCACAATACCTTTTAATCCCCTCATATACCCCAGGCCAAAATAACCTCCTAAGCACCAGTTCTTCGGTTTTCTCCACCCCCAAGTGTCCCCCCAGAAGATGAGAGTGAGAGTAATCCAGCACTTTTCGGGTATAAGATGAAGGCACAACCAGTTGTTCGAGTTCTTGTCCCTCATCGGCGGTTACTCTGTAAAGGATAATATAAAACCAGTTGTTCGAGTTCTTGTCCCTCATCGGAGGTTACTCTGTAAAGGAGATCGTTTTTTAGGATAAAGTAGGGATAGGCCTTTTCCTTCCACTGGTATCCCATTAACCTCTATAACCTTATTCCTGGCTTCAAGCAACAGGGGATCACCTGCCTGGTCTCGGCCAAAGCTACTACCTGAAATATCCAGGATATCTGTATCCTCCTCATCACCTTCACTAGTTGCCTCGGGGTCGGGTTCTGGTTGACCAACCTCTGCCTCATCTTCTGTCTGTCGTGTGGCCCCGCATCTCCTAGACTGCTCCCCACGCTGATTTAACAGGACTTCATTGACGGCCCTATTAAATCTCAGCTTGCTCTCCCTGCGTTCCCGTCTTGTTTTACCTCTTTTTGGGTTAGAGATATACAAGTCAGGATGACTAAAGGGAAATACTTCATGGACACCTGTATTTCCCAGCTCCGCTTCAGGTTCCCCTTGTTCTCCCATCACAGGGGGTTGTAAAAGGGTGTGGAAGTTAGGGAAATTCCTTCCTATTATCAAAGGATATGGTAGACGAGGAACTACCACTGCTAAGATCCTTACCAGACTGCCCTGTACTAACACCTCTATATTGGCAGTAGGATACCGCACAGTACACCCATGAATACACAATACCCCCATGGTTCTATGCTTCTGAACCCAACAAGGTTTTACTAATTTACTGGCTACCAGAGTCAGGGCACTGCCAGAGTCCACCAGGGCCACTGTCTCTTGTTTGTCCAGCAGGACAGGTACTCGGAAGGTATGTCCCCCTTCCACCAGGCCTGCTAAACAGATAAGTCCACAAAAGTCTGAGGAATCTTCCCCTAGTCCACACTGCATTGGCTCAGGAAGATTGGGGCATCTCGCCCTGACATGTCCTTTTGCGCCACACTCAAAACACGTTATGGAGTTTCTCCTAGGGTGGTCCTCTTTCCCAGGGTTTTGACTTCTAGAGTCTGTTTTGGAAAAACGGGCTCCCGATCCGAAGTCTGCTTCCAATCCACTCTTACGGTTTCCCGGTCTCTGGATTTTTCCACTCGACCTAGTGAGAGATCGGTCCAAATCTTTGGCAGACAGATACCGTTCCACTTGGGCGATCATGCTATCACAGTCTAGGGGGTTTCCCTGAGTGACCCACTCCCGGAGGCCATTTGGAAGCTCTCTCACGTAACGGTCCAGCACCAGCGTTTCTATGATCCGTGCAGGAGTTTGAATCTCTGGTTTGAGCCATTTCCGAGCCAGATGGATTAGGTCAAACATCTGGGACCTTGGAGCTTTTCCTTCCTTGAACCTCCAGTTGTAGAAACGCTGGGCCCTTACTATTGCAGTCACCCCTAACCGAGCCAGGATCTCTGCTTTCAGTTTGGAATAGTCTGCAGCAGCCTCCTCTTCCAGGTCGAAATAGGCTTTCTGTGCTTCTCCCAGGAGAAAAGGTGCAATAATTCCAGCCCACTGTTCTGGAGGCCAGCCTTCTCGGACGGCGGTCCGTTCAAACGCCAGCAGGTAGGTCTCCACATCATCATCTGGGGTCATTTTCTGTAGACAGCTGCTTGCGCGTATTTGGCTTACCCCCCTTGCTGGTGAGTTAGGAGATCCTTGGGCAGTCATCTGGTCCAGGGTTTCTTTGAGAATAGCATGATCTGTCTTTTGTGCTTCAGTCAAAGCTTCAACCTGCAAAGCCAGGAGCCTGTTGGTCTCTTGTTGCACAGTGGCAGCTTGTATCAGGGCTTTCACAATATCCTCCATTCTCTGGGTCCTGTGCTTTAAGGCCACCGTGAGAAATTGGCCAGTACAACAATGAAATCCCACTTCTGACACCACTTGTAGGAAAGTCACTGGTCTTTAATCAGCAATGGCAATAATATGTATATATATATATATATATGTATATATATACACACACAGTATATGTTTACACTCACTTCAGTTTGTGTAGAGCTTCACCACAGGTTTAGCCCACAGACTATCCCGTGTTCCTTAGAGCCATACTGATAAGCAGAGTCAGGCATGCTGCTGCTCCAACATTCAAGTGTTATCAGAAAGGACTGGGATTGTCTTTAAAGGACTCACAAGGCAGCACTAGTACACTAGTACGTCTTCCACTGCAACATGACAATTATGTGCCTTGGTTGGCTGCCTAGGCACCAGAAATGCTACTGAGCTGCAGAAGTGCTGAGCAAGGTGAGCTGTTTCAGCATCCCAACTTGGAATGAGGAAAGCCCGTTTGCTACAGTTATACATTGAGGGGCGGTTTTGTGAAAACTGAAGAAAAATGCAGAGGTTTTATGAAGCAGTGCTGTTGCTTTTTTGTTTAAATCTACTATACCTTAACATTTTCTCCAGATTTCATAAATCAACCCCTGAGCACTTTCTGGGAGGAGCTGCCAAGCTGGATATGGGGTGGCTATATTAACACAGAATCTAGCATAATACATAAGCCCTGCAAAGCAGGTGAGGCCTTCTTGGCATAAGATCTGTACTTACAAAATACCTTGTAGTATAAAAAGTATGTAGGTATGAGTCTGGATTCAGAGCTCAACCCATCATTAAGTTTGGAAATTACGAGCCTAATACCAAACTCCAGTAAAGTCTATAGGGGGAGAATCTTGAAAATCAATTACGGCCATTTTCAAGGCTAACAGGAAAGAAAAGGGCATGGGAAATTGGGCACTGCCACAGGATACAAACACAAAAAAATGTTAAAACACATTACAGTGCAGAGAGCATCCATCTTTAAATACAAATTTGAGATTGACATGGTAAAAACACTAATCCTTTCAATCATATGCTGTGGAAATGCATGCAGAACAGTTCAATTCTCACAGACAGTGTCAGAAACACCATATTCTGGTATCACATATTTTGGATGTGTAATTGATTTTTTTTTAGATAATTTTGGCTGCAACACCTGAGTTTTATACAGTGGTAATAGGTCTGAGCTGAACGGTGGAATCACCAGCCACAACAGATGTAAAAGCTATATAAAAATGTATTCTTGCTAAGCTAAGGCCCTTCACTGCATTCTCTTTACGTCAGTAAAGTAATGACATAATGGGGGTGATTTACTAACCTAAACACACACACACACCAGGTGTGTGTGATTTTCACACAGCAAAACGTATTTATCAACCAAAAAGTCTCTAAAAGCATATTTCCACTAATGCCATATATGGAAAAATCATGCACATGATGCATATATAATGCTGCTTCACAGTTTAGACAAAAATGGTTAGCTCATGCATTTACATTCCTGCATTCATCAACGCAAGCAACATAACATAGAGCTAATTTACACCACATTACCTTGCAATTCATTGCAGGGCTTTGCACAACACACCTGCTGGGGGTGTACACACTACAAAGGTGTTTCGATTCCTCCCATAGATCATGCTGGGAGGGAACACACTACAGAGGTGTATACAGGGGGAGAATCTTGAAAATCAATTACGGCCATTTTCAAGGCTAACAGGAAAGAAAAGGGCATGGGAAATTGGGCACTGCCACAGGATACAAACACAAAAAAATGTTAAAACACATTACAGTGCAGAGAGCATCCATCTTTAAATACAAATTTGAGATTGACATGGTAAAAACACTAATCCTTTCAATCATATGCTGTGGAAATGCATGCAGAACAGTTCAATTCTCACAGACAGTGTCAGAAACACCATATTCTGGTATCACATATTTTGGATGTGTAATTGATTTTTTTTTAGATAATTTTGGCTGCAACACCTGAGTTTTATACAGTGGTAATAGGTCTGAGCTGAACGGTGGAATCACCAGCCACAACAGATGTAAAAGCTATATAAAAATGTATTCTTGCTAAGCTAAGGCCCTTCACTGCATTCTCTTTACGTCAGTAAAGTAATGACATAATGGGGGTGATTTACTAACCTAAACACACACACACACCAGGTGTGTGTGATTTTCACACAGCAAAACGTATTTATCAACCAAAAAGTCTCTAAAAGCATATTTCCACTAATGCCATATATGGAAAAATCATGCACATGATGCATATATAATGCTGCTTCACAGTTTAGACAAAAATGGTTAGCTCATGCATTTACATTCCTGCATTCATCAACGCAAGCAACATAACATAGAGCTAATTTACACCACATTACCTTGCAATTCATTGCAGGGCTTTGCACAACACACCTGCTGGGGGTGTACACACTACAAAGGTGTTTCGATTCCTCCCATAGATCATGCTGGGAGGGAACACACTACAGAGGTGTATACACGTTCGTGGTGTGTTTAAAAGGTTAGTAAATCAACCCAAATGAGTGATGTCATGGCACTTTCTCTGAATACAGGAGTTTGGACAGAGCTGTTACAACTCTGTCCAGCTTCTCCCTGCAGCAATAGATCACTGCTAGTAATTTTTTGCTGGTTGGTTGCAGCCAGCAGTAGATCACTATTACAAGTGAATAAAACTATTCTCTACCGAGAATAATCCACAGGATGACATTGACCACTGACATTGAACGCTCCGATTTTCAAAGATTGCAAACCTGTGAAAAAGCCTTAATTATGCTAATTTGTGCCTTCCTCAACCCAAATTAATCTTATCTTAATGGTATGCTAACAATGGTGGCCGGAGCTGGTAATGAAGGCAGCAAGAGTTGTTAATGGTGACAGGCCAGAAGAGGTGGCAAGAGCAGGTAATGTTGGCAGGCCAGGAAAGGTGGCAAAACCTGGTAATGGTGCCAGGTGGTTGTGGCAGAAAGCTTGTGTTGCCACTGAATTTTAGCCAGACAAACACTCACAGGGTATAACGACCTAAAATGGCACAACAAGGTTTAGGACACATCACAGGCAATGTATGTGTGCCATTGTTACACACAACCCTATCTGGCATAAGATTATAAGTCACCTCTCAGTCTGTCCCTAAATAACTGGCAGGAGGAAGTAGAAGTGACTATGCTGTCACAAACATCAAGGTGCAAGACACAGAGTGGTACCGCCAGCTCATGCATTACCAGCAAATTTATCCAGTATGACACGAAGGAGATGTAATGCCCCTTCAATGCTTGCTGGACCATATGTGTACAGTCATGTGGTCTCTGCTGCTGACAGAATGGTCAAGCGACACAGCCACATAACCTTCCACATTCTGGTGGAGGGCAAGACTGGCTTTTTGGGCAAAGAAATAGTGGCTGGGTACCTGTCACTGAGGTGTAGCACAGGCCATTAACTCGCTGAAGGGGGCTGACTCCACAAGCTGGAATGGGTGCAGTTGTAAAACCAGCAGCTTTGGCAGACTGTCATTGAGGAACTAAGCATGTGGTGATGTATGGAACATTGTTTTCTTGCACTCCAGAAGCTGTAGAAGAGACACCTGCCTGGTCAAGCTGCTGGGGACAGCAGGCTGGGGTTAGGAAACTTATGGCTCTTGTGAGACTACCCTCCCTATTGCTTGGGATTGTATATATTGCAAGGGAAACAGATGGAAAATCATGGGACGCTTACGGGGAATATAGAATTTTTGTTCACCTTGAGCCCATGCTTGACCTGAACCCGAAGCTTATTTCTGACAGTATCAACTGTGATTTCCTGATACTATGTGCTGTTTGAAACATATTTATGCATAGATTGACACCCCCAGCATAGCATGTTTCAGCCCACATACTCCCCTGCGGGAGATCAGGATAGGTAAAATAAAAAAGTTCTTCCTATATCGAAAACTCTTTTTTTTATACAAATGGACATTTCATTCTGATAAAAAAAGAGAAAAAAATATATATATACAGTCAAATTCAATTTCTGTGTCTCAAACATTACATGAGTCTCTCATCTGCGACCCACAAGGACCCTCTACAATGCTAATGAGAGGTAATTCAGCATTGTCATGAACTTCTCCTAAACATTTCACAAAGTAAGTGGAAAGAAATGTTTTATGTGAGATTAACGAGAACAAGACTGTTGCTCTCAAAAAAGGTAAAATCTGACAAAGCAAGTGCTACTAAGCAAACATCTTCATCATCAGTACATCATGTTCTGGAATTAAAAAAAAACAGCAACTCAACTATGAAACATTATACTGCAGTTGTTCCTATTTCTTGAGAAAATTGATTAAATACTTCCCCCCACAACCAACAGGTCAGGGTTGTGGGGAAGAGGCTCTTGTCATGGGAACAAGATGCTTTGCCAGGGGGTCACAACAAAAGACCACAACTGGGGGGGGG
>NW_017306419.1:574447-588574 GCF_000935625.1 Nanorana parkeri
ATTATTTTAACGAAAGCTGCAGGTGTAATAGATATTGAAAACTATGTTTAAAACACCCGTAAGATGTTAAAGCATACGTATATAACATTTTAGTGACTGTGTTTACATATACTCTTTTATTCCTATTTCCTTTTTCTAATAAAAATCAATGAATAAAAAAATTAAAAATAAATGGCTTTTTGTCAAGAAAAAAAGGAGAATGGTGAAAGTAATACAGCAATCTGTTTACCTGAATAGCCCTGCCCTAGGCATTACCATAAATTGCATTTTGTACCCAACTGTTTGTATTCAACTTGTCTATTCCTTAGGAACAGTAAGCTATAGTAAATATTCTTTAGCCAGAGTTGCCTTATGAAGGTAAGTTTAAGTGCTGCTTCAATAAACTATTCAGGAACACTGAAAATGTGATGTCTCCAGACTCCAGGTATAAGCAATGTAAAGCTAAACAAACAACTTACAATCTGCTTACAAAATATCCTTTTCAGCCTTTCAATTACTATTTAGTAGGGATGCACCAATACTGGTTTTTCGGTATCGAGTACCGATATTTTGCTTTCGGTACTCGTCGATACCGAGTACAGATACCAATGCTTCTGCTAGCATGGAACTGGCTTCCTGGGCAATCTGATTGCCTGAGAAGCCAACTCTATGTTGTCTGGCCAGCTTGATTGTGCTTGGCTGGGAAACCGGCTTCCATGTTCCCCTTCCTCTGACCGGAAGTTTCTGTATCAGGAAAGATATCGGAGCATCTGAGAGAGTACAAGTACTTGCCCAGATACTAGTATCTGTATCTGTGCATCCCTACTATTTAGTGTATCAGCCTACCTGACTGGATCAAAATATGTATTATGTATGTAACACTAAAGGAGATTGCACAGTGATAATACAATCAAATTGCAACATGTATGGTCAACTTTATGCTGGCCACAAATTGCCTGGACCCCACTCTGATTCAATGGCCCACTATAATGCCTGGGCATGAATACACCATTTAAAAGTACCTCTAATGGTCATAATGCATTTTACAATCTCTAATTGCACAATCTCTATCAGATCTATCAACAGTCCTTATATAACCATTCCCTAGAACAATATCCCTGTTTGGAGACACACCTATAAACTTTCTAGCCTTTGAGAGCCACCAGCTGACACTCTATGTGGCCAGTGGCTTTCAGTGCTGGCTGCCACTGACAGCACAGATGCCCATTGATGATCAGAAATGAATTAGAGTGCTTCCCAATCGTGTGATCATTGTCAGCTTTGTAAGAGTTGTAAAGTAACTGTCAGATACAATTACAGTGTTAAAAGAAATAAAGTTAAATAAAATAAAGTTATTGTCAAGGTAACCATTGCATAATGACACTGCTAAATTGGGCTCTGGTGTCTAGGCAACAACACCACCTGGTCATGAAAGGGTTAAAACAGGGGTGAAAATGTCAAGTCCTGAGCTACTAGCCAGGCCTTAGGAGTTACTCGCCACCAGTTGCCCACCTAATCCCTATCCTGCCCCGGCCTTAACTTCGCCCCTAAACACACCCTCTTAAATAATCTTATAAATTACACTGTTAGATGTTTTATGCAAAATAAAGTTACAAAAATAAATATTAACAACTTTAACAATATTACCATAAAGGTCCCTGCCCCACATATAAAATAATACACTCTCCGCCCTGTTCCATGCACCCCCACATATAAAATATTACCCTCTCCCCCCCTGTTCCTTGCCCCCCACACATAAAATAGGAAGCCCCCCTGTTCCCTCTCCCACACATAACATAAGAAGCCCCCAACTGCAGACATTACTAATCACTCTGTTTTCGACCCGGAGCTCAGTGAAGAGCTGCGGCTGACAGAACAGAGAGCCCAGCGGGAGCAGCTGCTCCCACTAGTCATGTACTGAAACAAGCCTGATTGAATTTCCACTCGCCTGCACTGCATTTCCACTCACCAAATGCGAGCAGGCGAGTGGAAATTTTGAGCCCTGGGTTAAAAGGTAATAACATGGGCTTCTGACATTGTTGCAACCTGGTAAATATGACAACAGAGAAGAAAGCATTAGGTCTCATTCACACAGCTGTTCATGACTGTATACTGCTCAGATAGGTGTATTTCCGTGGCAGGTACAGCCAGGTGTTTCTGATTATCTGTGGCCATTCAGCCTGAACAAATCAATGGCAGGGTGAGAGGCTACACAGTTGTCCAGATGTATTTGCACATGGAGTGAATACCTGCAGTTCGGGAAAGATGAGCAGCTTTATATGCAAACAGTCTGCCACTCATCTGTCCCTAGCCACATGTACCGTAGTCACTCAAACAGTTACAGACAGCCATGGACAGTGTCAGCCTGTTATTGATTTGAACAGACTTCCTGTCCACAGTGGATCATAAAGAACTGACAGTGCCTGCCGCAGAAATAAGCTGATATGGGTGGTTTAGGGCCATGAACATCCATGTTAATGAGGACTTAATGTGAGCACCCACTTAAAGAACTACTGTCACCTTGCCCATTCAGGGCATAATGACATCATCTGTGAAAAGGATCTTCTTGACCAACTGACACTTAAATTGGCATCACTACCCCATTGCTCCTTCCTCTGTCACAGCTGGCTCCCTCCAGTATCCCCAGCTTGTTCTGGACACCAAGGAGAACAGGGATGTCACTCCCTCTGTCATGTGACAGTGCTCAGGCCTAGTCTTCATTGCTAGACCCAAGCAATGTCACACGGGAGGAGGTCATATGCTTCCCCATACCCAGATGTGTATTCTTGCAGGCTAAGGCAATGAAAGGAGAGGTGAGGGAGCATTGGCAAGGTAAATATCAAAGGGCCAGGGGGGCCCTTTACACATACACTGTCATTTGGCACTGAATGGTAACCTGGGCTCTTTAAGTCCATCAGGCGTGTCCCCAGCACTGCAGCGGTTAGGATGATGTTCCTTAATCTATTGTGCTCAAGTTGACATCTGTCTTACCATTGGTAGCCTTAGGTGCATCTTACCTGAGTATTTTGCTAATATGTTCTGGAAAAAAAATATATTTATTATACTTGCAATCTAATTGATTTGCAATTCCTTTGTTAAGTGAATAGCAGCTGGATGTGCACTATATACATCCCTAATTCCGCCATTCTTAATCCCGAATCATGTTTGATAAGCCCCCTCTTCCCCACTGACATTCTGTGTATGTTACATATTTGTAAAATAGATATTAATAAAAATGTGCAGATAAAACAGGTTTAAGAGGCCAAATACCTGCACTAAATGGATTTATCTATTGTGTTTACAAAAAACAGATTTAATAGCAGTCAGAGAGGTGTCATATCCATTTATGCTTGCTCCATTTGGTTTATGGACCTAAAGGCTAGACTTGAATTTATTTACTACCAAACTGGAGCTTTATGGGAAGAAGCTAATTTCTACAAACATAATGCATTAATTTCAGGATCATAAAGGAAGACTTTGTTATTATACAACCTGGTCGTAAAACTGATGGAAGAAATGGTTAGAATTATTCAAATGACTAAATGATCTGTGTCTCTGCACTCTTCTGCACACAAAGCTTGCTACCTGGTCACATTTTAATTTGGGAGAAAGTTATGTAGTAATGAAATGATTGTGCCTGATGTAGATGGGATGGTGGAAAGGCTTTCATTATAATTATTACTCTCAAGGCAGCTGATCAGGTTCTTCCAAAGATAAATAGAGCAGAGAGATGAGGCTTTTATTGCAAAGTAGAATCCTATTATAATAAGACTTTTATTTTTCAACTGTTCTCTAGAGCCTATGTCTGGTACCTCTTGTATTTTGCATTGAGTTAAAGGGGTTTTCAACTCTGAACTACAAGAGGATCTTTGCACTCTGTTGCTCTCCTTGTCTCAGAAGACATAGGGTAGGTGCAGATAGCTGTTTTAGAAGCTGTGTGAGCCCTGTTCCCATTAGACTGCATACAGGGCAGAAAACCCCTGCTCACTGTAATATAATTCATAGAACTCTACGAGTAGCAGTTCTACTGTGTACACATAGGCTAGGCCAGGGCTCAAAATTTCCGCTCGCCCCCTCGCAATTGGCGAGTGAAAATGGCATGGGAGAAAAATCAGTTCGGGTGTATTCTCTTACACCGGCGGCTCCTCCGGCCACATGCAGCTTCTGACCTCTGCACTGTGCATTACATTATTGACCTCTGTAGTGCTGACCTCTGTACTGTGCGTTAAATTACTGACCTCTGTACTGTGCGTCATACTGATGACCTCTATACTGTGCTTTACATTACTGACCTCTGTACTGCATGTCATACTGCTGACCTCTGTACAATGCTTTAAATTACTGACCTCTGTACTGCTGACCTCTGTACTGTGTGTCATACCATTGGTATCTGTACTCTCCGTCACACCACTGACCTCTGTACATTTCTGCAGCGTGGGATCTGAATGCACCCCCCAACACCACCGCCAGGAGAGGAAGAGAGCACCTGATTCAGATCAACTGTGCACTGTAAGTCCCTGTTTTTTCTGCATTACACCGCTGATCTCTGCGTTACATTACTGACCTCTGTGCTCTGCGTTAGATTACTGACCTCTGTACTGCTGGCCTCTGTACTTTGCGTCATACCGCTGGTCTCTGTACTTTGCGTCATACCGCTGGTCTCTGTACTTTGCGTCATACCGCTGGTCTCTGTACTGTGTGTCACACCGCTGGTCTCTGTACTGTGCGTCACACCGCTGGTCTCTGTACTGTGCGTAACACCGCTGGTCTCTGTACTTTGTGTCACACCGCTGGTCTCTGTACTGTGTGTCACACCGCTGGTCTCTGTACTTTGCGTTGTTACTGATCTCTGTACTCTGCGCCACACCCTTGACCTGATGGAGTTAAGGCCAGGGCAGGGGTTAGGTGGGACAACTTGTGGCGAGTAACTATTAAGGCCTGGCTAGTAACTCAGGACTTGAAAGGTTGAGTCCTGGGCTAGGCTATTTTGTTAAGTGTAATATATAGCTTCTAACTATGACCATACCATGGGGAGCCTAGTGCAGGTGTGTCATCTGAGACCTGCAGTTACCCTGTCTATTTAAATATAAGAACTCTCATATATTTATAGTGAAGTCACACATTTTCAGCAGAAAACTCCTGTAAGTATTTTGCTACAAGCAGTGCCAGAACAGGAAGAAAGGCAAAACAGTTGTGCAGGTTGCATCTAGTAAAGCACTAAAGAAGCCCATAGCCATTATATAAATGTATCCAAGTTTGGCAACACATGCACAGCAGCAGATCCTAATTGGTTCCTAGAGCTGTCTTCTCTGTTGTCTGAGTCTGTGTGCTGTGTCATCACATAGCTTGCTCTGTAGAGGATGTCCTCATGTTCAAGATGAAAAATGACAGCAATAAAAAGATTCTCTGCTGAAAGGGTATTTTTGCGGACTGGTCCACATCATATGAGGACATTTTAGTGATTTTATCTTTAAAAGACATAATGCTTCTTTTTCCCCACACCAATACTGGGACATTTCTTCCTTTGCCATTGTTAGACCCATATTTTACAGTATGCACCACTTTTACACTCTTCAATTTGCTGCAGTATGCCACAACCATTGGCACTATTTCAGTGCATGCCGCAGTGATTATATACAATTTGGCATATGTCCACTGATTTACAAAAGTTTACAAATGCTAATCACATGCGTGTCCTGGTAAAGCTTGGCCTATGGCTGGTCCAGCACTGTTCACAATAAGTGCAAGGAGACCTGCAAAGGCAGAGAACACACAGCAGGAAGGTCCCACAACATCACTGCTCACTCCCAGGTCCATTTGAAACCCAGGCCCACATGAAACCTGTTTGGTGGACCCGGAGCTGCGTAGTGATGCTGAGACAAGCACAGAGGCAACTGGGAGTGGGATCTAAGCTTCAAAAAAGGATAGGGTGCATGCTAAGAAGGAGGAGGGAGCAGTCTGGCACCTTTACCCCAGGCACTGGATGACCTTGTCACAGCACTCCTTAGTACTTCCAATAGTTGGCTTTTAAAATGAATTTAAACTAAAGTTCAGCCCTCACAATTTTGAACTAGTTTTGGACAGAGTATGGAAAGTTTAGAACTCTGTTATGTTTATACGTATGTCTTTGTCCCCGATGGAGGAGTTCTACCCTCACTATTTATAATATTGACCATTGTCCTTTGAACATAACTGCATACCTTCACAATGATGTCACCTCTCGATTGTACAAGGATCATGGGTGCATTGTCAGGGGCCAGTATTTTTGCTGTCTACCCATGGAATACAGATGACTGTAGAAAAGCACTTTATGAACTTATTAGGCATACATTATACTGGGTTGCAAATATAGAAATAACATAATTGTTGCAATAGTATGGATGGATGGATTATTGGGAAAATGGATAGATGGGTTGTTTGAAAGTTTTGAGAGGATAGAAAGGTTCTGAATACACAGTGAAAATAAAACTATTGTAAAGATACGATTCGGTTTAGTGGAATATTACAGATAACCATGGAAGTATTGAATTTTACATCTCTTGCAGGCACCAGTAGAAATACATTTTTATCCCTCCCTAGATCTTTTAAGTAAATAGATTCCAGACTCCAACATCTTTGTAAATTTGGGATTTACAGTCTTTACTCTTCTACACGTTTACCGAGACTTGGGATATAAATAATTCAGTACAATGTTCACAGGATTTAATAAAAATATAATTTGCACAAAACTACAAAGCTCGCAAATGCCGTAGATCATCTGGATTATATTATTAAAGGCTGTAATATACAATACCCTTACATCATGATTTCTGATCAAACAACATCTTATAAGCTACAAGGCAAGATAATATGGCATGGTTTACTTTTGCCAATTTCAAACATAAAATATATTTTTAATTTAATGCCTGAAAAAAAAAAACAGCACAGTGTTCTCTCCAGTCTTGTAGATGATAACAACCTTTCTTTTAGGTTCCAACCTCATGTATCAGTATACAAGCTTTCTGAAACCCCAAAGCGTATGATTTTAATTTTGGGTACCAACGATAGGCAATTTCTGATAAGACATGGGTAATGGAAAATGGTCAGTCTGTCTGTTTGTGTAGTAATTATTGAGTGGTCATCAATAAAACAAATGAAAGAATAATAAACCAGAAAACAAACAAAGAGAATAGAGGCACATAAAAAATATATATATTTTGGTGTAGTTAAGATTCTTTTTAAGAATTATGGGTTATGACAAATTCTACAGGGGGTTGTAGACACTGGACTGTGGTCAGACATGCAGGTGCAATCAGCATTAGAAAATGTCATCTGCCATAGTTTTGGGCATAAAATATACATATACCGGTCACACAAGAGTGCATCTTCTTATGCTTATAAACTGTTTTCAAAATTGTCTGATAGATCTTTCCCCCTGAGATAAAACCAAAGGTGCCACCACCATGGGTCTTCGTTCACTGTGGCTGTGCTGGCTTTGGCTTCTGTTGACCCTTACTAATACTATCAAATAAGTTTCCCTTAAAACAATGGTTTTATGAGGACATCACAATCTTGCACAAACTATGACATTATCAATGTTCTGGATCCTTAAAAATTTGGAAATCCAAACAGGACCTTATTCCCTCAAAATATGATTTTTAATGCATCAAAAAACATCCCACCAGTCTAATCAGGGATCTGTCTGCATAATATGTTTACTTGATTCTGTCACCTGAAAAGAATGTAATCAAAAGTTCTCAAAACTGTTGCACATCTAGAAGGTTTTGCTGAGTTCTGAACGACGAGTTAAATTATCACTGTACCTGGGTATTATGTATTCATGTTTGAGCCATATCATCTAATCAAAGAGTACACAGGAGAGGAAATATTGAATAATAATGCTTGTAGGCTGCAAGCAAAAAACAGAGGTCAGATACTTCAGAATTAATTTGCATGTCATTAAACAGGGCGCACAGGTGCAGGAATTAAAAGGTTCCATTCTTGCTATATAATGTTCATTAAAAATTCCAATCCAAATTGCCTTCTTATAGAAATGACATCCTACACTCAGTTCTGGCTGGGGAAAAATAACCCACTGGGATCTAATTACCAGACTCTAATCACAATCTTTTAAATACTTATACTTTTATATTTTCTCAGCAATCACAAAGCTGCCTTTGAAAAGGTATCTCCACATCAGGAAGAACAAGCTGCCAAGCTAACCCAATGCTACCTCTATAGAATTACTTACCTTAATAGAAATCGGGTCTTTTATGTAAACTTATGTAATAATTGCTTTTTTTACCAAAAAAATAAAGGTAACAGTTTCCATAGAAATAATTCCTTAATTGACCAAAATATAATTGCCGCTTCTTAGCTTAATAAATCTAAATGAAAATGCATTTAAATTGTTGCAAGGCTGACAGATAAAAGACTGATGCGTACAAAGATAGCTAAATGTGACAAATGGATAAAAAAGGTAAACAAATTGATGAATTAACACAGACCTAAAGCGGATGTAGGATGTGATGAGATGGCCATTGTAACTATGGAGAATCCAGTTGTTATGTAAAGACGGGTATAAATGGGGGTTGGGGTGGGGAAAACGGCTGAATCAAAGTCAGTTTTTGATATTCTTAAACATTGACTTTATGCCTCATTGCTTTATTATGAAGATTTTACCATAATCACACCCCGAACTAGGTACCTATTATCTCGCATCCATTGGTCACCTTCATTTAATTGAATTGAATACTTTCATGTGGATTTGATATTAATTAACAGCCTAACCTTTTCTTTAAGTTTTGGGTAGAGTAAAGAACAATCAATCAGAGCCCTTGTTTATTTTCTTTCCTTTTTCTGATGTCTTTGGTTTGTATCTTGAGATTGCTTTACTTCATTCCATCCCCCCACCCCTTTTTTTATTGCTGTTTGTGTCTACATTCAATATTTCCTCTTACCTCCTGTTACCTTGACAGAAATTAGCGTGAACCTAAAGAGCCAAAAAAAGCGACAGGGGTTCAAACTGTTTCATACCCTATAAAAGATGTAATGACATAGGGGCTGGCAGGGGAAGGAGCATGACACCCAGTGTAAGCAAGCTGTCCAACACACTTGGGAGTGTTGGATAGTAGTGGCACCTGGAGCTCTTTGAAAGAGTGTGGTTTACCCTTTTCTAGGGTAGTGATGGGGCTGATTACCTATTAGCCTGAGTAATCCTGTCAAAGTGCAGTGTAATTGAGTATTGGATGCTCCATTTTTACAATATTTAGGGTCCATTCACATCTTCATCCTTCCTTCCTAAAGAACTTCTTAATTCTCACAATTCTTTCCCAGTCAAGAAGATACTGTGAACTCCTGTAAAAAAGTAGTGCACTTCCTTTTATGCGGGTGTGCCTAGGGACCCCAGTGCCTACATTCTCATAGCTATATATCTGAAACGTGAGATCTAAGACACTGCTGCTTGTAGCTGTTCATTTTAGGAGATTTAGAGTGAGATTTCAGGATGACAATACGGAGTTGATTCCTGTTCTAGCTGGGGGTTCTGACACAAGGAAGCCCTGCTTGTGTGTAACAAAGCAAGGTAATTTAAACAAGGGGGAAAGATCAGCTGCACGGGGACTAGAGTACTAGTGACTAGTCCTTTGTCTTCTACCAGCCTTCTTTTGGGCACAGCTTCCAGAGATCTTCCAAGACACATTAAAAGGCTAAATGTACTTGAAAGTATATATATATTTTTTAAGCATGTATATCTTTATTGAGTTTTACAGTAAACATAACCATTAAAGGGATAGACGAATCATATACAGGTAAATACATTCCTGTGGCCAGCCGGCCTTCCATGCAGAGACGTCTTTGAGTCTAGGAATAGTTAATAAACATGTAAGATATGTAAAGCTTATAGAACTTATAAAACATCCATTGTCTAGGTTAATAACATCGTAACATCCTGTTATTGTGTTGAACAGTGCTGACACAAAATTGCTATAGGACATGAAACAAGAGGTGGGAGACAATAGGAGATAATATACCCCTAGATTGTGTGTGTAGTAAGAAGAGGGGGGGTAGGGAGGAGGATAGGGGAAGGGGAAGGGAGGGTGAAGGGGGGTTTGGGGAAACAAGTTGTAGACTTGTTGAAACAGGACTATCACTGGAGTGAACATGCTATATGTAAGTATAATGGGAGAGCACTGCAATAAAAACCTGCCAGTAGTGGGGAGTTTACCGAAACGTGTACGTGAAAGGGAGGAACTGCTAGGAGTGCCATCAGAGTTGTGCAGTTACCCCCATGTCTTGTACCCCTTTTTCTTTTTAAAATTAGATGTATTATATTACACGGCTACCCATATATTGATAAACAAATCATAAGACGTCTAGTCCCCCTAGAGACCCCTCTGATTTAGCGAGGAGGTACCAGGTGGAGTATTGAAACAGAGACATCACGTCCTTCAGTTGAGTAGTAGTCAGTCCATGCAACATAAACTTAGTCCATGTCTTGAAGAATCTATCCGTAAGCCGTAGGAAAGTAAATTTTAAGTCAAAACTTTTTTTTCTAGATTTGGATAGAGTACATAAGGGTGAGTATCCCAGTTGGATTTCTACTGCTTTCTGTGGTTTAATAGACAGATTTACCCTAACTGCCTTTTCTGCTGACAATGGTTTTACTAGACAAGAAGTGACGAGAAATCTGCAACAAGGAAAAAGACGAAAAAAAGTTTTTACTGGACATACACTTTAAATAACAAGATCACATTTCTCTTCTTTAACCTCAACAATAAAGATATTCACAAATATCAACATTTTGATATGTCTTAGCCTATATATAGCTCAGCCTATACACCATAAGTTGCACCAAAATTTGAACTGTGATCATAAAGATTAATGGCAGTCCTCCAGCGCATTATCTGAGAATGGAAGGAATTACCATTTTTCCGTGTAGTAGTTACCCATCATCAATCCGATGTGGTGCATGTGCTGGACTGTGTGATTGCTGTTCAGTTTGGGAGGAGAACATTCTATGCTTGTTCTGAGCACACTGCACAGCAGAATGCTGAGATTTAAGAGCAGCTAAAGTACAGGGCCTTACTGGTCTTGTTGCTGATTCCACAGGAATATCTCAGTGTAGTTATAATAAAGCAAACCTCCAGGCAAACAACTGAATACAGTTTTTTTACCTTTTTTTATGTGCCAAAGGATTTGTAATTCTATACAGCTAACCATGTGCTTTACATAGACAGGTTCTTCCTTCCAAAATTATCTCTTTACCTCCAGCCTTTTCATTGGTGAGTAATTCAGCATCATCACATCTGTCCAGGGAGTCCAACCTTACCCAGGATGCAGTAAACCAGAAAGGAATAAAGTGATCTTACTGATTAGCAAGATGTGTGTATTACAAGAATGGCTAGCCAACATTATAAAACCTTTGGCAGGAAAAACAGTAAACACATATTTTGACCCTTAAATTATTATTTTGCCTGAAATTATACATTAAAGAACCGCTGTTCCCCCCTGAGAGAGTTAGGGATTTGACCTGGAAAGGTTGAATTTCACAGCTTCTTTACAGGTACATTCTGAGCTACTGACTGCACATTTTAACAAATGCAAAATGATGACTGTAAATCTTTATTATAGTAGAGTAATTAGTGCTTTTAACTTATCATTTTTGAGTTGATGATAGGCTTCTTTAGAAGCCTAGCTGCATTTTGTTTTCTATTTTTATATAAAATTCTTGTTGAGTAATACTGTGCACGTCTTCTGACTTTGTCAGAATTGTAATTTTGTGTGAACAGATTAAGAGCCTGCGCATACAAGCAGTGTTTGGAACTGCTTTTCTACCCATACAAACCGCTGGGAATGCAAAAGTAGCCTGAAGCGGCTTGACGACATTTAGAAAAAGGTCATCTGTAGATGGACAGAACTCTGAGGACCTGTTCACAACAATTGTTTTCTATAGACCCCGCTCACACCACAATGCGGGTGTGATGTGCTGTGTGGTGTGCCATTGTGGGGGGACCTAAATGGCGTATACACTTTGTACACTCCAAATAAAGTGAAGAAAAAGGTAAACTGTGTGGGTTCATTTATTGCTCTTTTAAATACTTAATTTGCTGCAGTAAGAGGGAAACATATCAGTATGAAAAACCAAGCTGCCAACATGTGTACTGCATTTAATTCACACAATTGTTTTACTGCTTTGACCAACACCAATATCTAAAGTCTGACTGGGAGCAGGAAATCTTACGGAGCCAAGCTGATGACATGCTTCATTTGTTTGCAAATCTTTGGGATAGTATTACGAGTAGTAATTGCTTTACAGAACTGTGAATCAGAAACAGAAGGATGCAGGTGCAATTTAATTTTGCACTGAAAAGTTTGGAGAAGCTTTGGATTTCTGCAAGTAGCAGACACTGATCAAATTCTGTAATATAATAATTACTAAAGTTCAGTGCATTTATGTTCAAACTTTTTCCCAGATGCATGCAAATCAGAGAAGTACCTTAGTCAAGACAAGGAGTAAAAGCTGTTTTTTTTTTTTTAATTTGATGAAGTCTCCCATTAAGTTCTGTTCCTACAATAATAATTTTCTAACTTGGTAAATAAATCACGGCTTGCTTTTCTGTGCTCCTGCCAAATCCATAACACATCTGACATTCTCTCAGACACGGCTGCATGGGCTCAGCAGAACCAGATGCGATATGAAGGGGGTGACTTAGAAAAGGGCAGGAGTCATTACTTATTACTATTGGCCATTTGGCTGGAGGACCATAAAAGCCTCTTCTCCCTCTGAAGTGTCTCTAAAGTGCTGTTAAAAGTTAAGAGGAGCCCTTTGTTGCAGCCAAAAACAACAGAGAATATCTCACAGAACAGTCATGGTTATTGAATGACTATTACAAACTCTGATCAGGAAACTATAACAAGAGGAACAGTAATGGAATGTATATGTGAACTTTCTGTCATATAAAAGTATAGGGAAACTCTAGCAATACAATCCACTTATTTTATGTTCTTGCCATTTTCTGTCAAAAACCCAGTAAGTTGAAAACTTCCAAAGCACTCCTACACATTAGCATTGTTCCCAGTTCTCTCTGTGGACTACAGAAAAAGCTCATGTTATGGAGATGTGGAGAGTGGGAGGTGTTCTGTAGTCTTAAGTCTTAACACATATCCAGTAGTAGGGTGGCAACACTGCTTCTCCATATATACAGTATGGTGAGTGAGCATTGCCTCACATGGGGAGGTGGCATGTTACTGGCAGGATGACAAAAAAAAACCAACCTGAAAAAATAACTATTTCAGCTGTTGTAACTGTTGCAGCTGTTGTCGGTGCAGTCAAAGGAACTGATGCCCGTGCTGTAGGTAATGTTGGTGAGGGTGCAGCTTGAATGGATGGTGAGTATACTGAAGGTCTTTTTGGCACAGAAGAACCCTCATCGGGTGGCACAATAGCTGAAATGCATGCACATTTGTTGGACAGCAATGATAAACATCATAGAAAAGCTCAAACTGCTTCTATGCACAGGGGTATTTCACAATCTGTTTGCAGCCCCACTAAACATTATTTTTCAATGCCGCTTGCCAACCCTAGACGTCAACAATACATTTTTTCTTTGTCAACTTTTTAGGAAACTAAAATAAGGAAGATACAAAAGCAGTCCATTTACGATCTAAAGAAAAGAGGTTTCGGGGAATTTACAATTCCTGCAGCATCTAGTATACTGTGTGCTAGTAAGACTGACAGAAAACCAGACTGATCTTCCATCTGCGTTACAGCAGGCGAGGAGCCAGGTTACTGGAGGATCAGTGGACCAGAGGGAATTTGGGTTACTAGCTAGTAAGTAATTTATCTGGCTGTTTTGTGCTTCTTAGATTGATTTTTAAACTGAAAATAAGTAGCAGCACACCTGCCAACGAGTTACACTTGCCAAAAAAACATAAAGTGAAGAGTATGCTAAAGAAAATAACAGAAGAGCAGAGCAGTGGGTGATCAAGACTCTTCTTACAGATGTTTCAGGATGAAAAACTTTTATTTCACATTTGCTGTAGTCCCTTGTCCCCTATGCACCACAATGAATTATGCAAAAAGAAAATATAATATTTTTATGCTTCACTTGCATGGCATCATTGTTAAGGTCATAACAATATACACACATAAAAATGCTAATTTGTAAA
>NW_017306419.1:588597-594789 GCF_000935625.1 Nanorana parkeri
ATTTTCACATTTCCAATTCTAATGACCAGTACAGACAAAGATAGCCAGTACGGAATAAGATAGCCAGTATGGACTAAAATGACCAGTACGTACTAAGATAACAAATACAGAATAAAATTACCAGTATGAACTAAGATGACCAGTACGGACTAAGAGGACCAGAGCAGAATAAGATGACCAGTAGGAACTAAGAGGACCAGTATGGACTAAAAGGACTAGTATGAACTAAGATGACCAGTACAAAACTAAAATGATTGACCCCACCCCAAAGAAAACATTAATAAAAAAAAAATTAAGAATCCCATACGAATTAAATGAAAAATTCAAATTGATCCGAATTCTGAACAATGAACCGAACCGAATTTTGGATCCGAAAATAAAATTTGAATCGATCCGCAATGAAACAAAACACATGAGTGAGCTAAGCTGGCTTAGAGAAGAACTTCAGTGCTTCTGGATGAATTGCTAGGGAGAGTAGGGAGGGTATGTTTTAAAGCTTATTGACTGTAAAGAATATATAAATACTTATCTATAGTCTGGCCACAGGTCCAGTTTTGGTTCAATAATATTTATTGAAACATTCAAGTTTTGCAGGTGTATACAATACAAAAATACTGCTGCTTTAGATTAAGTGTGGACTGGGGTGTCCAACTTGTGAAAAACAGAGCAAAAAACGAAACAAAGTCTAAAGCGCTACTACCAGTGGTGAAAAGAGTTTAAGGGTTATTAGAGCCAGGTGGCCTTGAAGAATGGAGGATGTGAGTAACAAAATCCATTGTAAGGTGTCGAAGGAGTAAGGGAGACATAGGTAACAGTTGAAAACCGTGTGATGATACCATGTGTAAAGAGTGTAGTAACTCACCATGAGGCCTGTACTGTCTCACTACGAGTGAGCGAACACTTCCGCCCACACTTTGGATACATCCCGCCAACACCACCACTTCAAAGAAAGAACCCCATCAGCGTCCCTACATCCATCAATGGACCGGACACCCCCGGCACCTGCAGAGAAGATTGCCACCTCTCTTATCCAGCGCCGCTACCCACCAGCACACCGACAAGGCCAGCAAGCAGTGCCACTTCAAACGACACAGAAGAATCCACAAGACTACCTCCAATCAACTCTCCCCTACAGAGATCCCGACATCGATGACAGCCCATATATGAAAACCTCATGGTGAGTTACTACACTCTTTTACACATGGTATCATCACCCGGTTTTCAACTGTTACCTCTGTCTCCCTTACTCCGTCGACACCTTGCGGAGAATTTTGTTACTCACATCCTGCATTCTTCAAGCCCTCCTGGCCCTAACAACCCCTTAACTCTTTTCACCACTGGTAGTAGTGCTTTAGACCTTGTTTTGCTTTTTGCTCTGTAGTCCAGCATGCCCACCATATATATGATAAAATGTGCCTACTTCTTTGTACCTCTTAAAGTACTATGGGGAAGAATCTGGAGTAAATATTCTACACCCAGGTGCCCTCCCAGCCCCTCCACCCATTTAGATGTATTTGTAGGGAGATAAAGATATTTCCTAAAGGTATTTCCAGAACGGAAAAGACAGAAAATGTACAGGTTGTCATTTCACACATGGCTAAAATTGGTAACAAAAAGAAGATAGACTAATTGGGCTATGTTCTCTTCTCGGGGGAAAATATTATCTCACTCAGTACAAGGGTCATTGACAAAAGTTTCCCAACAAGGTCATTTTGCAGTTCGGCCTTGCCAGTTACCAGAGTCAGTGTTTTGATGGTTGTTCTAAAATTTAAAAAAATGCAGTGTTGCCAGTTTTGATTTAATATTATTACCTTACACTCAATAATACTATGAGACAAGGTTCCAACAGACAGTCATTTTTAAATCTCATCTCTAAAATGTAGAAGCACAATAAGTGACAGAAGAAGTAGTAGAGTATCTAGCAATAAATCTCTTTAACAAGCATTTGCATGTTTACATAGACAGATGCATTAATCAAAGTACATTTCTGTTTTTTACACAAAATATTCCATTTTAAAACAGTTGTGATGTTTACACGGCACCAATACATGTGCAGCAATGTGTATTAAAGGTTTTAAGAATGCAAACTAAGGGCTTGCCCACACCAACCTCGTTGAACTGCATTGGGCAACATTCCAATCCCAATGCAAGGCAATTTTCCAAATGTCCTATTGTTTCAGTTTACACCAGTTCGCTATAATGCATTGCAATGTATTTCTGCACATACAGTAGAATTAAATAGAATTTAAAAAAAGGGAAAAAAGCAAGCATTGTGTTGTGTGTCTTTAATCAATACATCGCAGAGCACAGCAGCCCACGTGCACTACATACACCAGCTCACATTATACACACCTTCATGTGCACCAAGTGGTGTGAATGAGCACTAAAGCTATAGCAGAAAAGAAAACAGAATGACGAGAACAAGTCCATGTTCGCCAATGTAGGTGGGACATGGTATGACAAAAGTTCCATGTCAAAATTTTGAGTAAAAAAGGAAAAACAAATCCATGTCAATAAATAGAAGTAGGTAGTTAGCACTCTTGCTGTGCTGAGGGCTCTGGGCTCAGTTCTCACTATTTTGTGTTTCTGCCAAGTTTCCAGTTGCCTCCCACAACATAAAAATATACAGTCTGGTTAATTAGCTTCTGGCAAAATTAGCCCTACTATTAGTGTGAGGAATACTAGATAGTAAATACCTCTGGAGTAGAGACTCGTGTGCATTAGCCTGAGTGCTGGATAATATACTACATTTCATATTAATATGAAAAATAAATACATAACACAGAGAGATAAGGATTCCTGTATTATGTGATCAGTAGATGAGGATCTCTCTGTTGTTCTCATCACTGTCTGTTAAAGAACTGTCTAGCAATGAATACATAAATTGTGCTTATATCTTTGTCTTTGGATTACATTATATAGAAGTATTATACATACCTTATAATATAAACATATATTCATTCACACAGAGCGGTGCACATCTCTTTTTATAGCCTTATCCAATGATCACAGTCCCTCAGGCTCCTCTGGGGCTCCCACTAGACATGTGCGATTTGTTTCAGAAAGATACCCTTTTCGGACGAATTTTTGGAAATTCGTACATTAGAAATAACCAATGCAAACTAATAAGAATTTTTAATTAACGAAAATTTCGGATGCATCTGAATTTCTTTCCCGAATGAAGTTTTATTGTGTAAAGCATCACCTTAAAAAAAAAAAACCCTTCAGGTCTGGTAGAAATGTTAGGAGGGACCCCCCAAATTAAAAATAAAACAAAAGTGCATTGGGTTTCCTCAAAAGTCATACCGGTGGTTGTGGGGGTCTGCAGGCAGGGGGATTAGTTGCATTGGTTACCTGTTTAATTAAGGGGGAATTTTAGGGGACCCCACGTTTTCCCTCCTATTTGTGGGGGGTGGGGTTCCCCCTTTAATTCCTACTAGACCTAAAGGGCCTGGTATGACTTTTGGGGGAGCTCCACACACTTTATTTATATCTTGGGGGGCCCCTCCTAACATTCCTACAAGACTTAAGGGTCTGGTATAAATTGGGGGGAACCTCATGCTTTTTTTTTTTCCTTATGTGGACCTTAACTACCTCCCGTCCGCCGATCATTGAAAGACGGCCGGATGGGAGTCTCCTGGATGCGGGTGGGCGTCTTTAGACGTTTAAATACAAGCGGCCCGACATCTGTGAAGACGCCCGACCCGCTTGTATGATGGAAGTGATGGTGCGCCCCCCTCCTTACCTCTGGTCGCCGTCGCTGTCCCTGCCTGATCCCGGACACCCATCCATCCATCTGTGCACCCGATCTCCCTCTGCTCTCCTCCCGGTCTCTGAATGCAGGAAGTGATGTATATTACATCACTTCCGCATTCCTCTGTCACTCTCCGGTACAGAAACCAGAGAGAAGCTGATGAAGCAGATCTGTGCTTCATCAGCTTCTCTGAGGGTCCCTAGGTGACATTAGGGGTCTTAGAGACCCCTGATGTCTCCATAAAGGGGAATTGTAATTTGTTATTACATAGGGTACTTATTAGCACATTAGTGTCAAAAAAGTAAAAAAAAAAAAATTCTCACAAAATAAATAACAAATTTACACACAAAAAAAACAAAACACACATTTTTTTTAAAGTCCCCCACCCCCACGTAGATGAGCAAAATGCGTTAGATGCGCCTAGAAGCGAAAACGACGAGTGCTCCAATTATGCTGCGCGTGTTACATATAGCCGCAAACGTCGCGATGAGAGCAATAATTTTAGGGCCATCAATCGCTGATAACACTAAACTGATGAGCGGTAAAATCATTTAAAGCGTCGCCTGGTGTTTTTTTGCAATTTAGTGGCCGCACGCAATTTTAAAGGCTTGAAATGTTTGGTGTCTATTTACCCCGACATGACCCCGCGTATCAGCGATTGATGGCTGAGGTCTTTAAGTGAAAAGGTGTAAATAGCTCCTTTATGCAACTTGCAAAAATAGCAGCACAGTGTTAAAAAAAATTGGTATATCAGTGCTATGTTTGAAGCCCGTAACCGATTTTTTTTCTCAAGCTCATGGACTCTTAAGTTTGAGAAATAGCCAGTTTAGGCTTAAACTGTTGTACAGATGTAAGGGTATCTATTAAAGCGGTATACTGCATAAAAGAGCAATTTCTGCTTAGTTATTTGAAGACCTCAGTGGAGATCACTTTTTTGGATTTAAATAACTACCAATATATATACTGTCAATATTCCATTGCAGTTAAATGTGATAAAAGTAATACCTCTGAACCATGTAAACATACACAGTATAAATATATAAAAATAAATCTAAATTTGTGAATCTGTCCAGCAAGATAATAACGTGTATCTACCATGTAAGTTCTGATAATGTCATATAAAAAGAAGAATGTATTACATCTTAAACCTTATGGCCCCTGAGATGCCCATTAAACACGGTTTGGGATTACAGGGTATCCTTTGATCTGACACAGTAGTCTGACAATGCAGTCACATAACCTGGTATAAGAAAGGCTCCAGAAACAAGTACATTTGCACAACTAATCTTTAAAACAAGCAAAGACTTACTTAGGCAATAAAAACGAATACCAAGCTGATCTAGTCCTCAGAGACAAATGTCTATCACATGTTTTGTTCTTTTACAGACACGGAAGCTGGGTGAAGTTACTTCTGTGGATGTCTCAAATCATTATAAAAAATTGCTATGTTTACTCTAACCTGAATGTTTACTGATGGTGCAAAGGCATTACTGTGTACTATGTGTTTCACAGTGACAACCACTGCTTCTTTAGGAAATGCGGAGGATCTTCCTAATTTTATATAATGGATAAGTATTCCCATGTTAAATGTATAGTGTACAAGGTTCTTCAAAAACACATATATTACATATATTACAACTGTACATATATTCCTACATAAATCTACATCCACTTCTTGTAATTTACATATTGTTTTAACACTTACATGTGTGACCAGGAACCGAACCAAGTGGGGTTCCTGGTCACATACGCACATGCAAGTGCTAAAATAATGTCAGTTACAAGAAATGAATTTCGGTTTTTGTAAGAACACACAGTTGTACAGTTGTAAAATATGCGTATTTGAAGAACCGTTTGCAGTATACATTTACCATTGGATTATTGCTCCATTTACCATTGGATTAATGTAGAACTTAGGAAGATCCTCTGCATATTCTCAAGAAGCAGTGGTTATCAATGTGAAAAGCATAGGACATTGTCTTTGCCCCATCAGAAAACTCAGCAATAAAAGAAGTGTTTTATTGACAAAGTCATGAAAATATGGATTCTTCATGGTGTATGCTGACTGGTGGGGTAATATGAAGTAACATTAACAATGTGCAAACATCCCTATTGATGCTTTTTAAAATATGTATGCTTTTAATTGTGTGTTAAATAAAAGTTACATATATTTGCAGTAAAATATACAATGTACTGTTTGTCCATTAAACATGTGCGTCTGCAAAAAATTTGGTTAGTTTCATTTCAGATTTTTTGTTATTTAGTTTTTCGGGATTCGGGTCCGAAAGTCAATTCCGTCAGACGAATCCAAAATTTTCATTAATTGCGGATCTGGTAGATGTTTAAAAACAAATTTTAATTGTACCAACAGACATTAGAAAAAAAATATAAAATGTTTATTTGTAACTTTTCACAGCCAACATAAATGTAACAAAAAA
>NW_017306419.1:594850-599048 GCF_000935625.1 Nanorana parkeri
TTGTAAAAATTTTAGGGGGGACACCAATGCAAAAAAAAAAAACAGGACTTGTTCCACCCATTTGTTGACATGCGGGACCAGAGCTGTCATAATAATAAGAACTTCCACAGCTATTCGGGACTCCCGAATGCTATTTGGGTCTGGGAGCGGAATGGCTTTCAACAACTCCCAGACCCTAATAGCATTCAGGAGTCCACGAATAGTATTCGGAAGCTCCTGAATGCTATTCAGGAACAGAGTTGGTATTATTATGACAGGTCTGGTCCCGAATGTCCACGTATACCACAACTCGCTCTGCCACTTTGTTGACATTTGAGTCAGAGCTGTCATTGTGTGATGAGAGTTCATCCAGGATCGGACGGGTCGATGAGTGTCAAGTTTTTTTTTTTCATTCGGTGAGTCGGTGGCTATCGTTTATTGTGATTGACATCGCTGGAGAATGTGATTGACTTTTGAATTACATTGATGGACTTTTTTTTAAATATAGGACTTGTCAAAAACCTTTGTTAACAACTACCCTTACCTCATTCACAGGGGGGGAATGACGACTGGTCCAAACCTCTTACTCATTCAAAAAAGGGGGGGGCATCTGGGTGCCCCCTTAATTAAAGGGCACCCAGATTCAGATAAGACCCACTGCCCGCAGAACCCCACAATGACCGGGCCAGGGTTTTGGGAAAAAGGCCCTTGTCCTCATCAACATGGGGACAAGGTGCTTCCCCAGGGGATCCCCTGGCAAAGCACCGTTCCCATTTTGAGGGCATGTGGCCTGGTATGTTGTGGAAGGGGCGCAAGCTCATCTACACACCCCCTTTCCTGCTCTGCCAGGCTGCTGCTCAGATCAAGGGTCTTGTAAGGGAATTTAGGTGGAACCCCACACATTTATTTTTTTGCGTTGGGGTTCCACCTAAAATTCCTTCCAAAGGGTCTGGTATCAATTGTGGAGGCGACTCCACACATTGCTTCCTTTACTTTAACGTTTAACAAAAACTAATTTTGAATGACATTAGGAAAAACAATTTGAATGTTTCGAAAATGTTCATTATCAAACATTCAGATACAGTACTTTCGGATTCGTTATTTTTTAATCTTTTGGAAATTCGGATGCATCCAAATGTCGGAATTTCCGATAATTTATGCAAATTTCAATTCGGAATGAAACAAATCGCACATGTCTAATGTGTATCATTGATGTAGGGCCTGAAAAGTGATAAAATATTCACTTAATGAGGGATGTGGTCTAGTAAACTGATTAATATTTATTTCATAAGACTCATGCAATCAGCTGTGGGTGGGAGGCACTGTACAACACAATGACAGCTGCCATCAGCCACAGCTGTTAGCAGACTGTTTGCAAGTAATCAAACCTGCTGTATCCCAACTGTGGACAATTGTACCTGGATGCAAACAGTCTGCATCCAGGTGTGATCATCCGCTGTGTTGTAGACATCTGCCCCACAAAAGTTCTACCACTTATAATAGTGTCACTTAACCATACACTATTTTCTCATGAATAAATGTGTGTATAGGTTTTTATTACACATTTTGCAAATATCAAAGAAAACAAAAATGAAAAAGCAAGTGTCAAAGATGAGTGTCGCAATTTAGACCTCGGCTAGTAATGTGTTAAAGAAAGGAAGATGCAAACATAAAATATTTTACGCTCCTTCCTAATTCCTCCTGACAAGTGTTAAGGAAAGGCCTGTTTATTAGATTTTAGCAATTCATTCTTTCACAAGGTCAAGAAAACCAATTACACCATTGACCACTGCACAGTGGGGGCACAACTAAGGAGGTGCTTAGTCACATAACAGGAACTAGATGCGTACTTCAGTCATTTTAATCAACTCTGCGCTAATGTGCTGCTGTCAGGGTCATGACAGTAATCATTGCACTGGCATAAGCATCATAACAGTTCTCATCCCAATAACTAAGGATAAAAGCAAAATTAAATGGTTTACCACATGCCTCTGTACTATAAGGAACCTGTTCATATACTTAAATATAGCAATATTATGTATATATTTGGCTTAATAAACAATGTCAACACAATAAACAATGTCAAAGCTCAATGTATCGGTAAAGGAAATCTATGTTCATAGCCATATACAACATTTCTCTATTAATTATTCTACACTCATGCACACAGTTGCTTGTAATCCTTATTTCAATCCAAGCTACACTGAAAAACAAAGTTAGGTCCCTTTTACATGGGCTGATCAGGAGGGGATCCATGCACACATCCCCTTCTGATCGGAGCGGTATGGATCGGATCTCACCTTTGTGACTTCCGTATCCATCCAGTTTTTTTCACCATTTTGCGAAGGGACATGTATCCGTTAACATTAGATTACATTCGATCCAGCACGATCAGGTCTGTTATAACGAACACTGTTCCATTTGTTTTTCTGGACCTGGCTGGAGTTAGGGGTAACCAATAGGGATGGGCTGCATGTTCGAGTCGACCATAGGTTCGACTCAAACTTAGCCTGTTCTAGCTTTTGCTGAATGCCGAACAATACGGGATGTCCGCGGTAGGGGTCCCCTTTCACTGACCGTAAAGTGGCGCATCTGTATGATATATATAAAAATCAGACTTCTGTATATATTAGAGTTCTATATAAATATCAATAAAATGTATATAAATGTCATTTTTGCTTCGGCAGGTTCTATACATCATACAGATGCGCCACTTTACGGTCAGTGAAAGGGGACCCCCCCAGGCAACATATATAAAGCATTTTTTCATTTTTAAGGTTTCATTTTAAGTGATGTTAAATCACTGCTCCTTTAAAAACTCTATTTTTTAAAAGTGTTTTTTTTCATTGATACATGTCCCCCAGGGCAGTACCCGGATCCCCATACACTTTTTATGGCCAATTAATTGCATATAAGGCTTCAAAATGGGGACATTTAATTTTCTGAGTTCTACCCCCATAGACTTGCATTGAGTTCTAAGTTCGAATTAGAACTTTTTCCATGTTCGAAAGTTCAAATTAGAACCGAACACGGGGGTGTTCGGCTCATCCCTAGTAACCAAGTGTAAACTGATACCTCTCGATTTACACACGGCTGCCATAGACTGGCATTGAGCATCTGATCGGTCTGCCTGAAAAACTGACAGGCGGACCTGATCGGACCGCCCATGTAAAAGGGGCCTTAAACTTCATGCTGAAATGAAGAAAGCATTAAATATAATAAATCCTCCAGTTTTACCTAGTCTAAACCAGGAATAAAACCTGCCATGACAGAAATATAGGTATGGCTGTTTTTTACATGTTTTTAAAGCTGAACTAAAGTATATTTTTGAATGCAAACACTCTGAAACTGCAAGTTAAAAGTTGTGCATGTAAGTGTACTTGCAAATCTGTGTTACATTTTGCATTATCCATATTTTAGATGATCAATACACCATCTTGTAGAGTCTTCTCCTCATCATTACTGGGAGGTGATGAAGGCAGTGCTATTATTTGAGGTATGTAATGTAATCAGGAAGTTCTGTCTAGGAAGCACTTTTATTCTTTGCCAGGAACTGGGCATGGAATAGTGCGGGCCTATCTTTATACTAATCTGCTAATCCTCTGCCTTGCTTTTTTATAAGTCACTTGTTACATCTTTAAAAATGCAACAAATGAAAAGCGAGAACACAGGACAGGACTGGGAGGGGCCACACTGTTGCAAATGTAGGTTCATAATGATATACTAACAGGGAGGTGAAGAAAGCCTATGGGGTTGATTTACTAACCTCACAAACACGCCACAAACACGCCATGCAAAAACACGCCGATTGCGCGAGCGCGTGCGCGTATACGCTTGGCGCGGAAGCGTATGCAGGTTATAAAGATGCTTGATAAATACTACCAACGCGCGCGCATGGCGTGTTAAAATGCAGAGGATTCAATAGGGATGTGCAACAACCAATAAACAGCAAAGGGAAGCCCAGTGGCTGAGCGGTTAGAGGACCTGCCACACTACACCTATTTCCCCGGTTCAAATCCTGCATCAAGTGAGTGGAATTAATCCACATACAGCAATGCAAACATCCTGGCCAAAATCAGAAAACTGATAAATCTACAGACACAAAAATATAACAACAACAGTACATATATGGCAATGACACAAATGGAAATGTGTACATCATTTCTATGCTGTTGTGAATGGCTTCCAAATGGTACATATGCACCTGCGAAAATCCTGC
>NW_017306419.1:599218-617298 GCF_000935625.1 Nanorana parkeri
TTTTTAAAAGTGTTTTTTTCATTGATACATGTCCCCCAGGGCAGTACCCGGATCCCCATACACTTTTTATGGCCAATTAATTGCATATAAGGCTTCAAAATGGGGACATTTAATTTTCTGAGTTCTACCCCCATAGACTTGCATTGAGTTCTAAGTTCGAATTAGAACTTTTTCCATGTTCGAAAGTTCAAATTAGAACCGAACACGGGGGTGTTCGGCTCATCCCTAGTAACCAAGTGTAAACTGATACCTCTCGATTTACACACGGCTGCCATAGACTGGCATTGAGCATCTGATCGGTCTGCCTGAAAAACTGACAGGCGGACCTGATCGGACCGCCCATGTAAAAGGGGCCTTAAACTTCATGCTGAAATGAAGAAAGCATTAAATATAATAAATCCTCCAGTTTTACCTAGTCTAAACCAGGAATAAAACCTGCCATGACAGAAATATAGGTATGGCTGTTTTTTACATGTTTTTAAAGCTGAACTAAAGTATATTTTTGAATGCAAACACTCTGAAACTGCAAGTTAAAAGTTGTGCATGTAAGTGTACTTGCAAATCTGTGTTACATTTTGCATTATCCATATTTTAGATGATCAATACACCATCTTGTAGAGTCTTCTCCTCATCATTACTGGGAGGTGATGAAGGCAGTGCTATTATTTGAGGTATGTAATGTAATCAGGAAGTTCTGTCTAGGAAGCACTTTTATTCTTTGCCAGGAACTGGGCATGGAATAGTGCGGGCCTATCTTTATACTAATCTGCTAATCCTCTGCCTTGCTTTTTTATAAGTCACTTGTTACATCTTTAAAAATGCAACAAATGAAAAGCGAGAACACAGGACAGGACTGGGAGGGGCCACACTGTTGCAAATGTAGGTTCATAATGATATACTAACAGGGAGGTGAAGAAAGCCTATGGGGTTGATTTACTAACCTCACAAACACGCCACAAACACGCCATGCAAAAACACGCCGATTGCGCGAGCGCGTGCGCGTATACGCTTGGCGCGGAAGCGTATGCAGGTTATAAAGATGCTTGATAAATACTACCAACGCGCGCGCATGGCGTGTTAAAATGCAGAGGATTCAATAGGGATGTGCAACAACCAATAAACAGCAAAGGGAAGCCCAGTGGCTGAGCGGTTAGAGGACCTGCCACACAACACCTATTTCCCCGGTTCAAATCCTGCATCAAGTGAGTGGAATTAATCCACATACAGCAATGCAAACATCCTGGCCAAAATCAGAAAACTGATAAATCTACAGACACAAAAATATAACAACAACATTACATATATGGCAATGACACAAATGGAAATGTGTACATCATTTCTATGCTGTTGTGAATGGCTTCCAAATGGTACATATGCACCTGCGAAAATCCTGCACGCAAGTAGTCATCTATGCGCGCATATATTCTCATATCCACATGCTATTAATATATTAAAAACATGACATTTGTGACACTCTGCACAATATGAAGAACCCCCAAAAATGCCTTAGCTCCCCCCCCAATCCATACCAGACCCTCTGGGTCTGCTAGGAATGTCAGGAGGGAGCATACCCCAAGTGAAAACCAACCGACAAAATGGCGTGGGGTTCCCCCCCAATTCATACCAGGCCCTTCAGGTCTGGTGGGAATGTAGGGGGGGGGGGTCACGGCTGGCTCCGCCCATCTAGAGACATTACCATTACCAATGACATTCTTGCGGCGGATTGTCGTTGCGGTCGTGCGGCTGGGTTTTTTACTTTTTTCCATGGCGGATAAATGCATTTCTGCGGGTTAAAACGCGCACGCAGCCTGCACGTGTGCGTGTTGGGCTTCGTAAATCAGCCCCTATGACTCATAATCTATAACCTATGAAACAAACGTTAGTTTTGCTTTCAATATGCAGAATTTGGGGTTGTCATGCTTAATTTCAATTTTAATTGTTAGTGAGTGACTGACCTACAACAAACATGTAGGTGCTGCCTAAAATGTTACCCCCTCCTGTTTCTGGCTTAAAAGAGAACTAAAGTCAAAACCTTTTTTTGTGCTTTAGTCCTTTTTGGGTCCCAAAGTCAGCATCTAGGGGGCTACTGCCTGCTATTTGCTGACAGCGCAGAACCATGCTGCAGCCAGTAGGGATCCTAACAATCCACCCTGCTGCCTGATTAACAGCCGTCTCTGCCTCTCTAGAGCCAGAACCAGCTATGTCCACCCCTTCCCTGTCTGTCCCTCCAATGAGCGCTGGGGGAACAGAGAGGGGAGGGAGGAATCCCTGTGGGGAGCAGTTGACTGATAGTCACTACTCTGTGCAGGGAGAAGACTGTGAGCTGAGTGATTCGTGGTTCGTGTTCACTCAGTTCTTGATCTATAGAGCTGGCTTTTGACACCTGCAGTGTCGTACCCCAGTTCTAAGTATTGGGAAGAGTACATTTTACTCCCCCAATACTTCTCCTTTAATTATGTGCTTCGAGGTGGCACGTCCATGCCACTTTGGGCTCACAGATAATGGATTGAATGGCACTGAATGACCAGCAGAGTGGCCATGGCATCTGGAAGAGGGCTAAAGATGTTTTTTTTTTTTTAAACTGGTGTTGGGGTTAACACTAGAGAAAAAAGTGTAGGCACTGTATATTTCTCTATTTCACCACAAAGCGCAGTGCTAAAAGCTGAACAAACTTCAACTTCAAAACATATCTGCAATAAGCCCACCTGATTGGCTCCCAGTGCTGCTATTCACACTCCCAGGAGTTCAGCTTTAACTCATTGGACATAGGTATCTGTTGGGAACCATACATCATCCCGATAATAAGTTTATGATTCCTCTGTATCTGTTACAAAGGGGGAGATGTTCTTCATTTTTTTTTCAGGGGACATAAATTTGAATACTATGTAGAAGATGTTTTTATTATTCTTATTATTTAAAAATACATCTTTTTAAAAAATTACCAGAATGTCATAACGCTCATGATTCATGATAATAATATTAATTTAGAAATCCAATCTGAAATATATACAGTGTTCATTGTAAAACAAAATTGCAGAAGATACATAAAGATAAAAATGCATAGGCACGTACAAACAGTTACATATCTAGATGCATTTTTCTATGTAACAATTTCTCGTCTGGTATCTTGGTTTAACAACATGGAGACAGAAAAGGAAGACTATTTTGACAGCATACAGCATGGATTGTATTTGTGGCTTATCAAACACTGGCATGTACAGCGGCCACTGCACAGATCTGTCTTGTATTGTATCAGCAATGCCACCTAGTTAAGTCAATGATGGATTGGGCAGGTTGTGCTCACTATCTAAGTAACATTTTATTTTCAGTTCTGCCTCTTGCTGCTGCTCAATTTGAAATATGATGGATGAAAATAACTTGTCACATTGTGATTTTGTGGAATGAGAAAAAGCTCAAAATCGGTATTAACATGTGAGCATGTGACACACATTGCAAAATGATAGTTTTAGAGCATGCAGCCTATTGGGTCTGTCTTTACTAGATTTCAAATAAATACTTACTAACAGAAATATGAGGACTTCTGACATAAAAAATACCACAATGCATGGTTGTCCCTAGCTTCAGCATTCTTGAGGTACCAACCCAATACAAGCATAGTCAAATGTGTGAGTCACATGTTCCTCCACATTTGGGAGTACAAGGTATTTCTTTATTCCCCTGGAGCTTAACAGAGATAACTATAAGTTGATGGTGCTGTAGATTAATAGAAGCATGTCATAACAGAAACACAGGAGCCAATATTGGTAACCTTCTCTTAAATTTTTTTCTGTCTGGTTGATTATCCTAACTCACTTGCTTATATTTCCTGACTCAATGGGGGTGATTTACTAACCTAACCACACGCACCAGGTGCGTGTGATTTTCACACAGCAAAACGTATTTATCAACCAAAAAGTCTCTAAAAGCATATTTCCACTAATGCCATATATGGAAAAATCATGCACATGATGCATATATAATGCTGCTTCACAGTTTAGACAAAAATGGTTAGCTCATGCATTTACATGCCTGCATTCATCAACGCAAGCAACACAACATAGAGCTAATTTACACAACATCACCTTGTAATTCATTTGCACAACACACCTGCTGGGTGTGTACACACTACAAAGGTGTTTAGATTCCACCCATAGATCATGCTGGGAGGGAACACACTACAGAGGTGTATACATGTTCGTGGTGTGTTTATAAGGTTAGTAAATCAACCCCAATGACCCAGAACAAGTGTATGGATCAACTGTGTCATAGGAAAGTCAGAAGTCCTTATTGACATACTTGTACATAGAGTACTTTCAGAAAGACAGATTGCCATTGGAAAAAAGAAAGGAAAAAAAAATCTGATGAATTTAATTGTATGTAGAAATATAACTTCCACAGCTGCGTGTTTAATACAGATTGTCTTGATTAAAATATTGCTACTTCCTTTCCCCTCTAATGAAAATGAAACATTTAGAAATTGCAGGAAGACTTGCATGTCCCATTCTTCCATCCTTCCATGCGATTGCCTATTCATACACTGATTTTTTCAGTTGTGAAAATGCATGCACCTATTTGGTATTCATGAAGCACTGTAACTTGTAGTTGACTTGTAGTCAATGACAGTGACATTTCAAACACACATTAAGCATTCCATGGCATGGCAGTTTAAGAATAATCCCCGAAGCGCTAAGGTGGTAATGCAGCCATAAAGTGCTGCCAAATCAGCCGCTGTAATCTACAGCACTTTGATGACCTTGTTTTAAAACTAGGCCACGTGAAATTCAGACCTTTGCTCTGGAGTAAGTTGAACTTTCAAAATTGAAGTTGGAAGAACTTGAGATATCCGTAATTATGACCAGCTCTGGGATCATTTAAAAAGATGTATTCAGTTTTATTGAATAATGCATTGTTTTAGCAATGCGTGACATTTCATCTATTTTGCATACAAAAAGATATTAAAACTGCCCTCCTAAAGCAGACAAAATTACTAACTGACTGTGTCTTGATCGGTGGATGTGCCAGCTAACTCCTCGTTCACTATGCCAATAAAGTATTTTTTTTATTTTGAATAGGGGATGATTAAGATCCTGTCTAGACTGTGATAAACAGATACAAAACACCCTATAATTAAAAACTGTATAATGTCAGTAGGAAAAAAAAAACTGCCGCTAACAAGTTTTTGGGAATAAAGGTTAGATGGATAATTAAACATTTGCTTCATAGTCTATTCTCTATTGGATAATTGGAAATCAATGCTAAAGAACAAGCAGGCATTTGTCTTAACAACCCAAGGGAATAGATAGGCTGAAGTGCTAGGATTTGGCCCCAAGTGAATGTATGCTTCATATAGTAGACAGATCTAAATTCATAACCACAGGCACCATGTACAAAGAGGAACCTGCAGTAATTGTGCGCTGGAATTTTCCTGATGACAGGACATGACTAGCGGGAAAGAATGAAAGTCCCACAGTAATCTGTGTCTGCCACAATTTCACCTGAGCTATTAGACAGAATATCTGACATTGATTATGATGTAAAGTAATACTGAAGACTGGTATACACATATATTCATCCACATTCATTAAATGAAAGGTCGATGCACAAGTAATGGACTTGGTTTAAGAAACTTGTCTTTATTCAGGCTAGCATGTTAACTGGTTTACAGAGCATAGAGCATGTATTTTGTTTTTAAATACCATGAACACTGCTGAATAGCTTTTTTTTATACTGTAAAAGTCAAACTCCAGAACACTATGAGCTGTATTTGCTTTTTATATTTCTTGTTTTTTTCTGCTATCTTCTGGTCATCTCCAGTGGTGGAAACTCAGGGATGATACAGAGAAGATATCACCACTGCCTGCATCAATACACTGAGAATGTAAAAATCCAGAAAACTAAAGATATCCCTATTGCAGGGACCCGCATTGGATTGAAGGTGATTATTGTAGCCAGAGATGCTTTTTTTGTTCAGAACATTCTAGAAATACAGCAAGACATGCAACACAGTAAAAAAGAAAATATAACCCAGCTTAGTGTGGGAGGGAGGGACATCCTCCTTGTGCTCTTTGATCATGAGGATGAGCTGGTTTCCCACCTCAATGGGTGTGTACAGCAGTCACCTACCCTGGACAATGAGCTGGCAGGATATAGAAGGCTGAACTGGGATGCTATTAGGATCGATGTGGCCACTCCCACTAGGCAATGACGGTGCAGCTCCTAGCAACGAGCACTGCTGCCAGAGCCAGGTAAACTTTAACATTTGTGTCTAATTATGATTTTACCCCTAACAACGAGCATTGTTATTATGCTGTAGCCGTTCATGACATCTTCTGCACGTGTGTTATCTGTGTAATCTGAAACTGCTGCTTGGTGTATACTTGCAATTCTGGTGGGAATATGACGTCGTAATGACTTTACAGGGGGTAGTAGAGTGCTATTATTGGCTGGCATGATATGCACTTGTGTATATATGTTGTTCTTTTGCGCTTACTACATCACATGCTTTTGTCTGATAAAGAGGACCCTGCGAGACCGTGAAACCTTGCAGTTTTGTGATAATTTGCACATGTGTCAAGTTTGGAGTGCCAGTGTCCTACTCAGCTATTATCTGGTAGGGTGCCATCCATCACTGCTGCATCCATCACTCGGTCAGGAGTGCGATGAGTACATGTACCTTGGTGGGAGGGACATGACTCACTATTTGGTTCTCAACTGGTCATATAACATAATCCCATTGTGAAAAGTTGTGGTTTTTCCTTTTCTCTGGCATGATCTGAAGCAGTATGTTTCTTAGATATCCCTCTATTTTCTTCTATGGAAGCTGTTCTGTCATTCAGTATGATATAACTGTGGGGATGGGCGCAGACACAACAGTTGTCATATTTTCACATCATAAACTGCATATTTATCCACTCTAAAACTGCAAAGAAAGTAAGCTACAGTGTTGATTATACTGTATTTAGTGACTTCAGTAGCATTTCACTTTGAAAGAATGTCTATAGTTACTTAGGTGCCAGATTTCATCTTAAAAGCCAGCAGGAGTTAAAAGTTGCATGCTACAAACTCACTTGGCTTTCTAAAACTGGACTGCCAACATACCATAAGAGACCTGGTACAGCTGGTGGTTTGCTACAAGCTGACCTACTCCAGCAGAATCTGACCTCCATAGAACTGTAGCCTTAAATTCCCAAAAGCGGCATAAAAAGCAAATAATATTTTCCAATGCAATAACGAATTTAAAAAGTGCTACACTCTAGATAAAAAAAGATTGTTCTGTTTTCCAAAAAGCATTTTTTTTCAACGTGAAGTGAATAACCATTGCATTCATAACTTAGATAATTGCAGCACAGTGGAATGCAGACCTCTTCTGCCTACTACAGAAAATGATTGCAGATGATCACTTGTAATTCTAGGTTTTACATCAACAATGGTTGTAAAGGTCGTCTTGTTAGGTGGAACGAAAAAAAATCCTTGCAAGTCAATGGCAAGCTACTGTACAACTGTGCAGTTATTTTTTACTGTGTTTTAAGAAATAAGAAATGAATGAAAGAATAAGAAATGAAAAAAATCTAGTAAAATAGTAAAAAGTGCGGTATGTACAAAAGAAAACAGTCTCTTAACAGATACTTTTACTGTGCCGGAAATCATCAATTCACTAGAATAGCCTCATAGTGCACTAAACTTTCTACCAATTTATATTTAGTCACTACTTTTTTATTTACTGTACATAACATTTAATGAAACAAGCATAGTATGAGCACACACAACTGTGTTTAATAGAAATAATGGTGTTAGAAGGTGAAGAAAAGTTCATTGTAAGGACAAGGCACCTGACACAGTTGCTTTGGAACCCAAAGATAGGTGCCCCTAAAAAACATTTCTAAAGCACTTTAGTTACTACACCTTGACAAAGGCTTGACATTTGTAAGGATGCATGCAAAGAGGGTGGACTTTTTAAGATTTGGAATTTTTCCAGCCTAATTTTTAGAAAGGACTGTTGGAGGTAAGCGTAAAACATTACTTACATTTATCGCTTTTCAGGATACTGTGCTCTGAAAATCGTGCTGTGAGTGCAGAGTTACCATTATTTGACTACTTTGTACAATATTTGACCTAAAGAGTTAGCATCTGAATAAAAGTCTATAGGGCCTACAACCTCAATTTAAGCAATGTTCAGGGGCCATAAGAGATACCCCTCAGGAACATAAGTGGGAAGACATGTGAATATGTTTTCTACTGTTTGCCTGCAAATTATTACCCTGCTTACAGTAATACTACCCTATGGTATTCACTATGCATTTTCAATGAGCCTGCCTAATATCACTAACTTGGCTATTTAAATCAGTAGATGTAGGAACTGAAACACCACACAAATTAGAATAGTCCAGATACAACTTTTATCCATTAGGGTTAGGAGACATTCAAGCAGAGTGGCCGTTCATCAGGACTTAGTGAGAGAAATCATGTAAGTGGAAAACAATCCCTGCTGCTTGAGAGTTGTATTTAGTTTGGATGAGGTACTTCAGACCTGTCAGCAGCTGCTGAGGCATAGATGTGGTGGCTGCATTAGTTTTCTTATTTTCAGACTTTTTTCTTTATTTTTACCTGTTGATCTTGCCAGTAATACACTTATTTCCTAGGTCTAACTCATTGTGCTATGTCTATGGAGGCACAGCGTTGGCACCCTATTCTTGCTCCTGATATGGAGTACAGAACATCTCTCCCTCTTCTCAGCTCCATAACATAAGAAGTGTTCTGTAGTTTAAAGAGGTGAACTGCACAGAGCTAAAAACACTAACAACTGCCACTACTGTTAGGGGACTGGCCAGTAACAATACTCTCTCGTATTCACCAGTTCTCCAGGAATTCTGCCGAGACTGTGCATTGAGCTGCTCAAGTGCAGCTCAGTATATACAGAACCAAAAAATAAAATGGTGACAATATTTTAAAATATGATATAACTTCCACTTTAACTTTGCATTTGCAGTTCCTGCCTCGTTTTTGGTTCCTGTGAGCTGCCTTAGTTCAAGGGTATGCTAGCCCGGACCTGAAGGCTCTATATAGTGTGCATAGCATCAGACAATGGAAATACTCAAGCCATTAGTAAATGTGCCTTTACAAATCTATATTTATACTGTTAATAAATGCTCAGATAGTACCTGGTACAAAATTCCTTCAAATGAAATTCAAGTGTCATCTTTAAGAAACACATTCAGTTCTTAATACGATGACATTTTAAGGCTTAGACCAATTTTACAGAGCCACTAGAATACTGATTGTCATTTTCCTTCAAGAAGATAATTTTGTTGTTTAATTTTTTTCATTAATAAATATCCAATTTATGGTTGATTTGACCTTCAAATACTCCAGAAGTGAGGGAACAGCCAAGCTTAATAAGCAGCTGCTTGAAAGAAGAGAATGTAAATGAGGCTAATTTATGAAAAGCAGCATTTATTGAGCCTGAGTTTTATTTCTATATACAATTTAGCACTAGCCGAACAGTGAACTCCATGAGTGTATAAACTAAAATCCTCCCACCATTTCTCAAGCCTCTGGAACTTCATCTTCCTATCAGTTCATGCTAGCTGATAGGATTATAAAGCTGTCATAGATAAATGACAATGAAAAATGGTCGTTTGGAGGCAGAAGACAGAGCAGAATATTTAAAAGAATACAATATTTAAAATATATAGCAACTGATAATAACTCAGTATTACCTCAGTGTCACAAAATCTGCTAATCCCCTCTTTAATAACAGCTCTCCAAGTAGTTAAACAAAAGGGATATTTTCCTGATTTAGAAATACAGCTGCAATTTCACATTAAAGGGCTACTGCCACCCGTTGGTAAAACATGGTATGGTGTTGCAACACCAAAATACAGTGATTCTCTACAGAAAACAAAGTATTTCTGTAGTCAGATTCCAGCTACAGTATTAAGTAACACACTACTGTTCTCTGCAGTGTTCTGTGCCAGAAGAAATGCTACATGTCCATTGTTTTGTCTGCTCTGGTGCATTGGCAGCCCATTTAAATGAATGGCCTGTCAACAAACCAGGCTCAACATACATTAACATGTCTAAATGGTCTGCCAACACAACAGACTCAATGTGCATTAACAATCACTGGTAACTCTGGGTTAATGCAACACTCCAGAACAGTAAAGTGTGAATAGCGGTATCTGATACCAGGTGGGGAATGAGCTTCCACATTGGTTTATTTATTATGTGCCTTTGTTATGTTCCTCTTTCTCCCACTTATGGTTTGTGTTTAGTTAGTACAGTCCTTAACTAGACACTCCCTGCTCTCTTATGCTTGCCCAGTTTCATTTCACTTTTATCACAGACACATGGCTTAGAAAAGTCACTGTTTTCTTACACTTCAAAAGACTGGAAGCATGCACTTTGTACTGTATGCTTTTTAGGTAAATCTAAGTTGGATTTAACTTCTGTTTCTTGAAGAGTTAAGCTGACCATACATTCATACATTGAGTGCAGCTGTTGGCACCCTTTCAGTCAGCATACCTTGATCATCTGATTCAAGGAGGCAGTCAGAAAATGTTCAAACGAGCAGAGCCGGCTGCCAATGAGCTGCCGGCTCTGATCGGATATTGTAACAGTGGCATGTCAATATACAAAAGAAGCAGTGAGGATTCCTCGATCAACATGCTCGTAGCGTTGATGGAGAAATCTATTCTATTTTTTCAAATGGAACAGTATAAGGCCAGCTCAAAGCTGAATCATCTAAGGAGAAATGTCATTAACTAAAGCAGCATTTGACATAGAACAGTAAGAAGACAGATTTCTAAGGTTTTCTACACACTTGGCACTAGGTATTATACATAAAACCTGGTTTTACACATTAAAGTTGTGACATCAAACAGGTATGGTTACACTGCTCACAATTGAGCAACATTTCAAGCAAGGATCTGTGCATTCACTAGAGATAGATCTTTTAGAGAAAACCAATTTGTAACAGGTAGAGATATCTGCTAGACCAAAACACACAGTGAAGCCTTTCTTGAAGCTTGAAGAAAGTTATGAAGTAAACACAGGAGAAATTATTCATAATTTATCTGATATTTTGAATAGGACTATGCAATGCATAACTGCTGCTGATGAAACATGTAATGATTGTAGAGCAACTAAGCAGTGCACTTACAAAGTTAAAAAGAACTTATGAAATCTATAAAAGACTGCCTGGAAAATATTATTCTCTTCTATCAAGTATAAATACACAGTAGTTTATTCAAGATATAAATAACTTTACTGCTCTTCACCAACAAAGACACATTGCATGGATGGACGCCATGTCATGGACAGATGACAAAATATCACGATTGCACAAAACTACATCTCATTGCTTGACGTTTAATGGATATAGTAAGAGATCTTTAAAGGCCTAATGTTCTCTTCACACCAAGATCAACCCTGATGCTATACCGAATCATCTAAGTTGCAGACTACAGTTCAACTTAACTGTCAGTGTCCAATATCTCCAGTTCCTGCTATTCTTTTTCTCTGATTTTTTTAGGAATATTACAGAAATTAAAATGATTTAAGTTGCTCATATAGTGAGTCCAGCACATAGGGTCCACTTTTCCGTAAGGATAAATATCTCACAGTAAATTCAGAGACTGTAGGGGGGTCCTGTATTTGTAAAGAGGACAAATGCTACCCAGCCCTGTCACAAGCTCTGAGAAGGCTGACTAACATGATGCGATAGAAAACAACAATTGCCAAAGCCAGAACCATAAGAAATCACATCAAGGAATGGATTTAATTCAGGAACCTAGCCCCACGTCACTGCACATAAATCTTAAGGTAATTTAGGCTATGCTTTAAGTGTTGTGCTTTTACAGAACATCTTGCAATGGAGTGTAAGGTCATAATCAAATGCATCAAGTGCAGCAGCAATACCCATGTTGAAACGCTTCATCTACTTCAGCACAACCTTTCTCCAACAGATCCTCCTATTGCCACATCAAATCATGGCAGAATAGAAAACTAGTGCCAAAACATGTTTGTTCAAAGATTTTCCTCAAGGTCAACCAAAGAAAGCCGTCAGGATGTATGGTGTCTTAGAATATCAAAGCAGTTATTCATTTGCCACTTCAACATATTTAATGTAAAGCCATAAGTATTGTCCCAGACCCTGCTGGCACAGCAAAAACCACAGTAATTGCCCCAGCTCAAAAATTCATTAGTTCAGACATTATACGAACTCCTACACTTGTTGAGTGAAACCAAATACCTAATGATAGAGAGGAGATCCCTACACTAGAAGACATAGAGTACGCCCTGTATGCTTCGTTCATTTCACTGGTTAAATTCCACTACTTGACAATTATAAAACTTGCTTCTGTTGGGAAGAGTCATCTGAAGAATGCATAAATAAATACACAAACAATTAAATGGTTGTGTCAGTGCCTATGTTCAAAAGACCAAACAAGAGTAGGCATTATTGGTGCTCCTTACTCCAGTGAGAAGCAAAGTGCGCACACTTGTAAAACTATTATTAAAATAATTCAAGTCACCCCTTTCATGTCTCAGAACTCATGCTACAGGGACTTGGTACCAACTCTGACAACATGACTTCTCATAGGAATTCAGGTCTACATGAGGGAATCGTCAGTACAGCAGCATCAGTGAAACAACATCTAAAACTACTCCTGACAGCTGCAAGACTGAACTTCCAACAGTTGATTTAGGATCTTCTAATCCCGAGATCCCACGCAACAATGCTGATCTTCATCAGTTTATAGACTCAGAATCACCAATTACTTTAGTAGATGCTACAGAGTGATCTACAAAGGACCAGCTCCAACCTCAAGCTAATTCTATAATTAATTAAACTACTGCAATTATATAGAGTCAGTGCTCCAGTGGTGAAAATTATACAATCTTGCCGTAGTTAAACTTTATAACACATATTTTCCAAGGTAAATGTTGTCCTAAGTAGTTGTTAATGTAAAACACAGTATTCACAAATGTATTGCTTCCTGATATACAGTATCCACATCTTTGCTGCTTCCTTTAGATTTGGAATCTTTATAAAACGCTATAGAACAAAGTGCAAAAGCATTGTGTGATACTCTTATAACACTTATATTAAGAGATAGAACGGATAGATTTTTAAAACTCGCTAAAATACCCTCCAAGAAGAAACCTGCTCAATTCTCACTGCACTGAAAAAATCCCTGAAATGAATCATTTAGGGCAGCATGTAGCCACTGTCTCTAGCACGAATCACTGCTGGTTTCTGGTTTCAAAGGCTTCACCAAAGATCAATGAATGAACTGGATTCTATTTTATGTAAAAAAAAAATTGTTTGCGAGTACTATTCTGTATCTCTTTAATAGATGTTTTTATAAAGGTAATCACACTATCAGCAGTATCACTATGACCAGTGGCATCTTGTATAACCAAAAAAGAAAAAAGAAAGGGAAACAATTTTAAATCCCCAAAACGTGTTTGTTGTTTTGTATTATTTAGGTATGAACTAATACTAAAAATAAAAAGGAAAAAAAAAGGATTTGGACTCATGGACCTTCTTTTGGCACTTTCATTATATTTTGCACACATGGATCCTCAATTATGAGCTCCCTTTGTAAAAGGGTGTCGAGTTGTGTTAAGAGCAACCATACCGCAGTCACTGTGTCTAGCTCCTACACATAACACTGGGCTTCTGGGCGCTGTAGGGAGTGAGGGATGCAACACAAGCAGTGTTGCAGTTGCATTCCAGCCCCTCCTCAATATTTGACAAAATGTTTTGTATTTTTCTCAAAGAAAACAAGGCGTTCTGTGAGTAGATGAAGAGAGGAGGGGCAGGGATTTGACATCAGCGCTCTTCCTCCAACTACAAAATGCCTTGTATTCCTTGAGAAAAATATGAGGCATTTTGTGAATGGGCAAGTAGTGAGAAGGGGAGTGGATGAGACTGGAGAACTTCAATGTGTGAGTTGTATCCACTATTCCCCAGAGTGCTGGAAGCTGAGTTTTATTTTTATACTTTGCAGCAGCCCTCCACACATAACATACATCTTTTTAATGATAATTTACACCCAGTGCAGTGTGTAAACTATAATTATTTCACAAAGTTTGGCTTTAAATTGGTGACAATATGTGCCCATATTCCTCCATGTAAGACAAGCTTTATGGATTTACAAAGTCAAATAAGTTAAATGTCGGAAACAAAAGCGCTCAATAAATTCTTCTCCTAATCTTTCTGGTTGTTTTCAAAACAAATGACTGATAGCAAATATGGAAATTCTTTACAGCATCACAGTAGCTAAATAATAAGGAAAATATTTCAGGCACATACATATGTTCAACGTGAAAAATCATTAGGTATCCAACTCAATATTTCACAGTGGATGCAAGAAACAGAGGTTGCAGGTTGGAATTGTAAAACTGTGTGCTTTTGTTACACAATTGATCGACCTCCTAAATGAAAGAAAATTATCTTCAGTTAGGTTTTTTTTACCTTGAAATCCTATGAAGGTTATTATTCTTTTGAGTTTTCATTCAGTAGGTACCAAGTAAACAGACACTTTCAGAAACACTTGCTTGAGTGCTAATTCAAAAGATAATGGCACTTTCAAATTGTGGACGGTACAGAATTATTGTAATGTAAAAGGTCATGTTTGCTGAACTACAATCGGTTCCCAAGAGTTCATTATCAAGTACTGTAGAAAAAGAAATATTGTGCTATTGCCCCCAACAAACAATCACTTCATGTAAAAAACATATTCTGTTCAGATCACCTATACATATTGCAGGGATTATTAAAAGAGAACTAATGCAAACCTTTTTTTGGCATTACTTCTCATTTGGGTCACATTTACTAATACTATTTACTATTACTCCTGTGACCCAAAGTCAGCATATAGAAGGCTTCTGCCCGCTATATGCTGACAGTGCAGAGACGCACACCTCAACTGGGAAGGATCCAAACAATATTGTTGGGATCCATCCCGCTGCCTGATTAACAACTGGCTATGCCTCTCTAGAGCCAGAGCCAGCTGTGGCCACCCCTTTCCAGTTCCCTGTGGAGCTGTGACTTAATTTTCTTCTAGGTTGGTCGTCCATTGGGCGGGTCCCTGGCGGTGCCATACATCGACAACAAAGAACTGGCTCTCTGCAAAGTGAAAAGGGGCGGAGTAGTAGGGAAGTGCCAATGGTGGGGCTACTGGGCTCTATAGCTCGGCCAGAATATGGGCGGCCAGTGGCTGGTACAGTAAACAATGGGTCATGGTACACCCCCCGTAAGCGTGAGTGGTGTTTTTTGGCACTTGTCAGGGACCGAAGTATTTTGTTCTTGATACATAATATGTTCTGCGATTATTTTAAATGTTTACATCGCTGTGGCCATTCAACCTTCCAATAAATGTTATTACATTACGTTTTTTGAAATTACTGTGTTCAGTGTGCTATTTAGGTCGGAGGTGAAGGTTACTTGGCCTTGCAGTCAGTCATGTCTGTCCCTCTAATGAGTGCTGGAGAACAGAGAGAGGAGAGGAAATACTTGTAGGGAACAGTGACTCTCGGCAGGGAGTAGACTGTGAGATGAATCAGAGGTCACTTCTCCTTAAACAAAGTCTTAACTGTTTCTGGTCTGTAGATATTACTGTGTTCAAGGCACTACCTTTTTTGTTTAAAGCCTCCTTTTGTAAGTTAAAGGGGTTCTAAACCCTCTGGTTTTTTTTGCTTATAGCTACTGCTAGCAAGCAGTAGATATAGGCAAGAAGTGAAAAAAAAACCGCTTGAAATCATTTTAAACTTACCTCGTTATCGCTGCTCGCTCCCGCGCCGAGAAACAGGAACTCCTCGTGCGGCCGCAAAGGATCTTGGGGCGGGCGCATGCACAGTTCCGATTCTCGGCCGGGAGACAAGCAGAGACGCGGGGTAAGTCTATGGACGCGTGCACCCGCATGCAGACAACGCTGGATCAGAGGGACGTCGCACCGCTGGAGGGACACATGAAAACATGGGGAAAGAAGAGGAAGACCAGAATAAGAGACATCATTTAAGGTAAGTGCTAACATTTACCTGGGAGGGAGGGAAAAAATGTTTGCCTTTAAAGCACTTTAAGTGATCTTAGAGGAATCTAGCAGGATCGCAGGACACAGGCTTTGCAACAAAAGTAATGTTTATTAACATAAATAGCTTCACAGCAGCAAAATAACACAACAGTTCGTCTTCACTGACCAGCTGGAAAACTTAAACAGCGATTTTTCAGCACAACAGAAAATAACAGTCTCACCAACTTGAAGATTTCAGAGTTGCAATCACAGTTAAACAGTTTCAGACTTTTTGGGGTAACTTTCCCAGCCCACAGGTTTCCAGCAAGGATACTGGCATGCAGTTTCACAGCAGTACACAAATCCACAATCTCCAGCCTCCTCTACACTACTCCTCACCTGCTATCTACCACTTATGGTCTTTTAAACATACTTCCTCCAGCAGGTGAGTTAACCCTGTTTTGTTACTTAAAGGGACCACGGCCCAAACAGCCCTTCTCTTTGCTGCTCTTCCTTTTAAATCTTGTATGTCTTCATGCTGGGCAGAACTTCTGTTTTGCAGTAGACTGCCTTGTCTCTGGAATGGCTACATGGTGTCTGTGTGTAGGTTTGCAACCTGAGCCAGCACTACAGGAAGAGGCACTCAGCTGCAAAGGGAAGTTCTCCCCAAGCATGAGAAGAGATACAGGTTTAAAAGGTAGCGCAGCAAAGAGCAGGGAAACAACCATGGATTACAGTAAGGCACACATTACAGTATTGGTTTATGTTAAAAAATCTGAGGGTTTAATGTCACTTTAAGGTCCTTTTTAGATAATTCTCAACCTTGAGGCTGGTCAGCCAAAATCTTAGCTCTTGATGATAAGAATAAGGTACTGGTTCATCGCCTTGGGATCCGTGGTGAATTTTGCGAAATTTGTGATTTTCATACTTTTGGCCAAAAAAATTTGCTGCCAGAAATAAAGAACAACCTAAAATGTAGTGCATCGTTTTTGCCCTTGATCAGCTTAGTCACAACATCCAATAATTGAAAGCAATGAATAATCCAGCTCCTTTCCTTTAAAAGATTGGGTTCACAGCAGTCATATTGTCATTGTGTGTTGAGTCAATTGATAATTGGTCTCAGTGATTTAAATAGCTAATTCTGTTCACCTAAAGGATAAGTGCACTTCAAGACAACATAAACTTATATTTTTTGCCCTGCGCTCCACGTCTATAAGGATTGAAAGGCATAGGCATGGGAAAGGGAAATAACATTTTGTGGAAGGATGTAAACATTGCAGTTGAACATGTCCATGACGTGGAGGTAAGTATACATCTGTGAAGGGAGAAGTACTTTAGGTCCAGGGGCAAGGCAAAAAGAATAAATGCACTTTGTCTAAAAGCTATTTACATTTCTTAGTGACTGGTCTTTCCAGAACAAAAGATTTCAGGCAACTAGTGCAATTTAGGCTGTGGAGTAGCCTGGTGCGTTACAGTTCTACCTGGATGAAGCAGATAGGCTTTCATATTTTCCTGTTAAATGTAGACTTATGTGCAATTTTCAGATCACACCTAACCATTATGTCATTGCCATCACTTTTTAAAAAAGTTTCCATGTAGTTATTTTCATGGTGTTTTTCAAACTGGGGGAAACTCTCACAGACAGTCAAAATATGTAAAATGGATGTCCTGACCCTCATAACAATTCAAGTGCCAGGAATTGATTACAGGTATAGACTTAGCTTTTTGCTAAGTCTATACCTGTAATTCATTTAGTTGGTTACTGTTCGTTTTTCATTTGTAGCAGATGTTTGGAGTTTAATTTTCTTTTACGATATCCTGTTTTATCCCTTTATCCCTTAGGTAATATTCAATAAAACGGCTGCACTGAAATTGGACTCTGTGGTCTGTGTTCGAGTTACTTATGCAAATGCTCAGTATGTTCTAGAGCCATGCTCCTTACTATGTTATGTACACCTTTTGTAGGAAACAGTTTATCTCAGGTACCTTCTTAAATCTTTATATTGATGTATTGCCACAACGCAATAACTATACAATGGTTTAGCATATATATATATATAT
>NW_017306419.1:617479-624154 GCF_000935625.1 Nanorana parkeri
ATATACATATATATATACATATATACATATATATATATATATATATATATACATACACATACAGTATGTATAGACATACACACATACAGACAATTTGTTTATCAAAAGGAAAAATATTTGCCAAAGACTTATCATTCACTAAATGAGTTTAGCCTTTAATCCGCCAGAGTGAAGCATCAATTGAGCCTATATGATATCCATCTAGGAGTATAAATAGGAAATATTGTAAAAAGTGACTCCATACCTTGGTTAATCCAGGAGTACTCATTGAAGGAATTTGCTGTTATTATAATTTTTAAGTTCCCTTTTTCTTGTAAAAGGACAATGCTGTGCATTTTCATTTACAGCCCTCCTTTTGCATTAATATAGTAAAGTTTACCTGAAAGTAATTTCTGATAAGAATGTAACGCATAAACACACACAGGTGATCTGTGAAAATCCATTACAACATAAACTACCTAAAAGATACGTAAGGGTTTGAGTGCAGTTACCTTATTAATCCCCCACCCCATCCTTTCAGCAAGATAATGCACACTTTCGCTCATCCTCCTGGCCATTTCTCTTGGCTGTCTCTTCTCATTATCCTCCTGGCTGTCTCTTCTCACTTATCCTCCTGGCTGTCTCTCCTGGTCATCATGCTTGATCAACATTAACTCAGTTGGTTTTCTTGTGAAACAAAGCAAAGTCTTAGTCAAGCTGTACTGTATTGGCCAACAAGTGCTGCCATGAATGAACATTTGTCTATTGCCCCCATACCTCTACAGTGGCAGAATACCATGTGTCTTGGGGGAGGGTGTCTTGTCATGTTCTCCAGAGTGTCCTCCCACAGTGCTAGTGCGGCCAAATGTGTAAGACTCTACAGGCAGGAAGGGGCATGATGCCCCTCCCCATGTGACTGCACTAGCACTGCCTGTTACCTATTATTCCTAAAGACAACAAAACTGAATGCACATGAATGCAAGTAAATGCAAAGTGTGCATTATACCATTTCAAATCAATATATGCATTTAGATATGTCCGGTAAATGCATACAAATGACTGTGATTGCATGTCCATGTAAATGAGGCCTACATATGCAAATAAGGCATGTATTTTCTCCAGCTGTTGCTGTTTTTCTTTGCAACTTAACCATCTCCAGAATATTCTGCCCTCGTCATGGCTAGGCAATGCTTCATCATTCCAGGAGTCAATGTTTTTGCAATGCTGTGCTTGCACTATCTCCTACCCCCAACATATAATGGGCTGTCTGCCTTTGGAGGATCAAAAGAGCAAGACAGGGCTAAATTATTCTTTAAGGCCAGAAGTTGTTACATGTGTGCCATGCATATACAGTATGTCATGGTTGCCAGCAGCTTCGGGGGGGGGGGGGTTTTCATCATTTAATTGGGGCGAGGGGGGATGCGAGAAAGCATGATAGCAAAAAGCTTTATACCCAAAATAGTACTTATGCGCAAATTGTCTGGAAAAGTGAAAAAGCAAAATCTGAAAAATTCTACTAGCTAAGGTCATAAAGGTATATAACTAGATTAACCTAAAATGTCTGGAATTGGTCTTTAAATATGTATTACGATTTGGTAGAATTGCATAATAAGTTAAGAAAACACATAGTAATAGTGTTATAGGACTGCACGGTTGGTCTGTATATATTATAGCTAGTCTCCTAATGGCCAAGGAATTTGAAAGCTTCTCTCTGTTAAATAATTGCAGGTGTATATATAAAGCTAATGAATTGCATATGTATTTATATGAATATATAACACATAAAAATAAAAGAACAAGCAATTTGCAGCTGGAGGCAGCCAACATAAATAAGAACTTATAATAATAGAGAATTGTATTTTAAACGCTTTTAACCACACAACGAGTAATAAAAATTAGTCACCTGTGCACCAGTTGAATAGTGAGAACCCAAAAATGTTCTTACAAAAGATGCTTTCACTATGTCTGAAAATGTGAATGTTTTAAATGTTGTACTTTCCGTAGTACAAATGTGGTACTGCTCTGCTCTCTAACCCTCCCAAAAAATATTGTCAGGGCTTATTTACATTGTTTCCATCTATATAGAATATGGAGATCCTAATCTATTAAATAATAGATGATCATGCAAAACAAATCGTGCACAACTTTTAATAGCATATTTTCGTTTTCATTTTTTAAATTACATATCAAGGGGTTGCATGCTGTTCAAAAGTATGTGAGCAGTAAAGAGGGGATCTCTTAAAGTGAATCTGTGGTAGTTCAGGGCAGTTAAGTATTTTTTATATAAACAAGCAATAAATGAGCTTTAAACCAAACCCTGAATGACCTTTATAGCTGCAGACACTATGGAACAATGAATACCTAATGTTCACAGCAGAAGTACTGAAAGAGGAACTGCACCTCCTCTGTGTTGTTTTTTTTTTCAATCCCCTCTTACCCTGTTTACTGGGTTATTGTCAAAATTCCTCGTCACACATCCAATGAATCCAGCGCTGTCCTGCTAGAATCCGCCTAACTGCTGCCAGCTCCCACATTAGTTCCCATGCCACGATCTTCTTTGGGGGCTACTGTCTCTTCCAGGTTCTTGCAGCCAGCCCCCCGAGGACTTGCATGCACCATGGCATGTCATCAGGGAACTGGCTGCAAGAACCCAAAAGAGATAGCCGGCCCCCTGATGATGCACAGTGGCACATTCAGGTCTTAAGATGGCTGGATGTAGATAACCCTGACGCATTCTGGGATGCTTGATATAAGCATCCCAAGAGGCTGCAGGTGACAAGGACATTAAAAAATAAATACAAAATGCATGTCCAATTGTAAGAGAGGTAGGTAGGAGTACAATGAGGGAAAGATAGTACAATGAGGGAAAGATAGTCAGGAACATGGTTGTAGTTTTAAAAGCAGCTTAAAAGGCATTGAATATTCTAGGCCTTTTTCCAGATATGTAACAACCAACTTAGAAATTATGGTATGAAATCTTGGTCTACCTTGGCTTCTATCATGTAATTGTATGTCTCCATCAATAAATTATCACTGCAATCCAATCTTTATATTTTTCATCACGTAAATGTAGAATATATAAGGGCTGCTGTTATATATTCTGTACATTTAACCCAACACTATTTCACTAATAGCATTCAGAAAATAGGAATAGAGTGAAAAGAATGTGAGAATAGACTCTCCAAGGAGACAAAATAATTTGGATTTATAACAGCACACATTACATTCCTCTCTTGAGCAAATACTGGTCAATTCAACTAAATTAAATGAACGGGTTGGCAATATAGAGTGTAAAACATTGGGGATTGCTCTATATGCCATATATATGGTATTTCACACAAATCTTAAATTACTACTCGGAACACCAGTTGATGCAGAAAAAAATAGCCTATCTGGCAAAGAAGAAAACATTTCTGAGTACTCTTATGCATATCAGCCCTAGCGTTTACCAATGAGCTCACATAGGTGATATACTGTACGTGTGCTTAACCACTTGCTGTCCGGGGCGTTTTACTATTTGCGCACCCATGATAAAATATAATTTTTTGGCTAGAAAACAGCTTCAGACCCCCAAACAATGATATATTTTCTGAAAGCAGAGGCCCTGTAGAATACAAAAATCCTAGTTTTGTATATTTTGCACGGATGTAGCGCAAATATTTATCAAACCAGTATTTTTAGGATTAAAAAAAATAAAATTTAGTGCACAGAAACATAATATAATGCCCAATTTTTTGGTAAAATATGAAAGACGGGGTCAAGACAGGTAAATATATACCAAACATGTCAAGCCTTAAAATTGTGTTCGCCCGTGAAGCCGCAAAAAAGTAAATACCCCAAATTTCCCAAAGGGAACATTTTAAACGCTTTTACCGCTCATCAGTTTAGTGTTATCAGTGATTGATGGGCCTAGAATTATTGCTCTCACTCCGATGTTCGCGGCAATATGTAACATGTGTAGCACAATTGTCGTTTTCGTAAGTAGGCGCACCAACGTGTCTTTGCGTGTTTATGTGAGTGCACGTGGGGGGCGGGGGGACTTAAAAACATTTTTTTTTGCATTTTTCCTTTATGTTACTTTCATTTTTATAATTTTTAAACATTTTTTTTACGCCAACCCTATTGCTATCACATAGAGGGCTAACGAGCCCTCTATGTAATAGCAGAGAGGGTGTGACCGGTCCTCTTTATAGAGACACCAGGGGTCTTTAAGACCCCTAATGTCACCTAGGGACCTCAAAGAAGCTGATGAAGCAGAGATCTGCTTCCCCATCTTTATCTCCTGGCTCTAAGAGCCGGAGACTGTAATGAGTGACACCGGAAGTGATGCAATACACATCACTTCCGGGTCCAGTGATCAGAGGAGAGATCAGCAGCTGAATCTCTCTCCGATCATTGCGGGTAGACCCACCGAGCCGCTCCCGGGCGGCGTATAGGGACAGCGTTGCCCGGGGAAGCCAATGGTGGTTGCAGGGGTGGGGTGCCGCACGGTACAAACGATCCGGCGCCTGTACAGGTGCCGGATCGCTTGTACAGTCACAGCAATTGTCTGCTGTTAAAAACGACACCAAGAGCACGGCTGCTGCGGCAGCCGTGTTCTTGTTTTAAAAACTTCTGCGGGCCGCCGTCTATAGGCGTATTGCGGCCCGGAAGTGGTTAAAAGACAAAACATCCACAAAAGGAATGGTATATTCTCTGTGGAGAATTTAAAGTTTTCTATAAAGCAGGCCAGTAAAATACTGTGCCCACCAACAGATACATTACCAGTCCTAGTCCCACCTCTACACAAGCCAAGTACATTACTAAAAAAAATGCACCTTTGCAAAGTATCAATGTTGCCGATTTTAATGCAAAAGCTCTTTCAAATTATTTTATTCCTACTTCTTTTAATTGTACAGTTTTATTTGCCTAAAGCCTGTCACCAGTCAAAAATACTACCCTCGCAGTGGGGCTAGCTCTGCAATGCAAGAGTTAATTTATTAATTAATGTTTTTAGGGACCTTTGTAACTAAGGACTTTTACTTACCTGATCCTCATGTCCGTGGGCTCCAAGGCTGGTGCCTGCAGCTCCTTCTTCCCCTGCACTCCACCTGTCGGAGGCATGTTGATACCATTGCGTCTAATGCAGGGCCAAAGCCCCATTACATTACACGTAAGGACACTAAATAACAGTTCATGAACCATCGCAGAGGGGTCGCAGTGGAGTGGGAATCAGGTATGTAAAAGTCCTCTTCACCATTCAAGTGGACACTACTGAGCAGTTATATGCAGGGGATATTTTTAACCTAAAGATAGGCTTTAAAGTGTACTCTTATGGTAATTTAAGCTTTGTTCAAATATATATTGTAGGGATAAATAAATAGTAATAACAGCATTATAGAAGAGCTAGCTATCGTGTTCAGGGAAACATGCTTGTCTTAGGCATAGCATACTAAAGCAGTGCATATCAAAAACATGCACTATGTTTTTTTCCCCCGTTTTACAACTCACACAGCTGATCTCCTCCAGCCTCTCTCAGCCACTTCCTGCCTACATGTACTCACTCCAATGCCAGCTGAACATGATTGCCCTGGGTGGGTTTACTGATAGTGGACTATACTTGTACAATGTGTGTCAGTGTAGCTGCTTGTAGACTCCACTAAGATCTTTAAAGATCATGAGCTGGAAGTGCTGGAAGAAAAGAAGATGCGGGCTCCAGAAGAAGGACTCTTCTAATCCATAGTCGAGTAAACACTTGACTGCAGATTTTTGGTAGATATTTAGATCATTTAAGTTACTTTTTTAATTGCTGAGGTGGGGGTGTTTTTTGTGGGGAAGGAGGTCATTTACCTTGTCATACTTAAAAATTCAATAAATATTTTTTTTAAATATATTTGTGCACCCTGACCATCATAAATAAAGAAAACAATAAAATACACTGCATTATACACTATATTATTACTTTAAGTAAGCATTTCTTTTGAAATATTTGAGGAAGAAGGAAAAAATCATTAAGTGGACTTATGCTGAAGAATGGTCCCTTTTTTCTGCTTCAAGGCATAAAAAAAAAAAGACTGGAAACAGCCATAATTAATGTTTCAACTAGTAAGGAAATTAAATTTCAAAACATAACTAGAAAAAAGGGTTCAGTAAGGAATTTATACCAAGTGCAATTTGGCAATTCTTGTAATGCTCGACTCCAAATAGGGCAACCTACAGCTTAAATATTTGAACATTAGCCAGCCTTTAAACCCAGCTCTTGTTGCATACATGTTATTACACAGTGTGAAATAGGTTTAAGAAATCACAGCAATTGATTTTGTAAAAAAACTGTGCTTTGTATAACTGGATTTGATCCCTGTACAAGTCAACAAACAGATGACTATCCTTTAAGAAACAAAGTTGGAGTGTTCTAATTCACATATATTACTGTGTATCTGACAAAAATGGTTTGGTGTTTAAAACGATGTAAAATATCAGTATGATGAAAACTTTGGCAGGAATAAGGAGGCTGAAATTACTTTATATTTATGTTTGCTAAAGAGATAGCACCACTGTAGCAGCTTGTTTTGTCTAACTGATACAAATTTTCTGATTCATTCATTTGTGAGTATATATTTTAACTTGCGCTATTGAGCTCTGTAGACAACGGGCTTATTACAGAAAAGGTGGTAAGGAGACAAAGGAAAGAAAGTGAAAAGAAGCTGAGAGCAACAT
>NW_017306419.1:624458-650172 GCF_000935625.1 Nanorana parkeri
AGCTGAGAGAAACATCTGCTGGTTAAAAATATGAATACAAAATATTAATATACCATAGATTCTATTTGTCTGACTGCAAAAAAATGAAAAAATAAAGTATAAAATATTTTTAAATGTAAAAATATATTACCTTTATAGACATCTAACATAAAAGTCAAAAGTCACCAACTAATGCCACAGCAGATGGTAATAATAATTTCTTTCTGCAGCAGCAGTAGCAATTAGGTTCACTACAATAGAGCCCCAATAGTAAATGAACTCCAGCCCAGCAGTTTGCAGGTTCACTACAATAGAGCCCCAGCAGTAAATGAACTTGAGCCCACAGTTTGCAGATTCACTACAATAGAGCCCCAGTGGTAAATGTACTTAACCCCAGCAGTTTGCAGGTTCACTACAATAGAGCCCCAGTAGTAAATGAACTCGAGCCCAGCAGTTTGCATGTTCACTACAATAGAGCCCCAGTAGTAAATGAACTCCAGCCCAGCAGTTTGCAGGTTTACTACAATAGAGCCCCAGTAGTAAATGAACTGCAGCCCAGCAGTTTGCAGGCCAGCTAAATTAGGACACTACCTGGAGCTCCTCCCACCGGACCAGCGCTGACACGCCACTGCTCTCCCGCGCCGAAGGTAAGTGGAAAAAAAAAACATAGCACAAACATCGGGGCATTTTGACAAGTACAAGTACTTGTCAAAATGCCCTGTTTTTTCCGCCCTCACCCTGCAGCGCCGTAAGGCGGCCGCCTGACTGTTTAGGCCACAGAGACTTAAATGCACATCTCTTCTGGTGCATTTGAGCTCTGACAGGGCATCTATCAGGCAATGCACCTGCTCAGTAATGACATTATAGAGAAACAATGGTGACACTGCAGCAGTAAAGGGCAGTTCAGATGCTCTTGGGCCCATTCACACTGGATCTGTTGCACTGTGATCCATCGTGGTCCATTTTTCAATGGATGCTAATGGAAGGGCAAAAAATGAATGGATATGAATGGGACTATAGTGTTGCGTTAAGTTGAAAACAAAAAGTAGAACATACACTAATTTTTTCAGCGTAAGGTAACACAACGGAAGAAGTGTGAACTAGCTCCATTCACACCCATTCATTTTTCGGTGCCCTTCCGTTAGCATCCTTTGAAAAACGTAGCACAACGCAATGGATCAGAAGGAAAATCAGCTTGTAAAATTGCAAATCAATGGACCCTCCAATGACTTGCGATTTCCTTCTGAATTTGGTGTGTATGCACTTTAAAAGAAGTCCAGAGAATTATAGCAGGATGATTTCAGGAAAAATGTTAGTTAACCCTACAAAGCCCAAATTCCGTCTGATTTCTGCTGAATCAGCGTAAATGTGAGCCATGGTTGGCCATGTCTGCTCCAACCAGCTTGACAACCTTCAATGAAAAAAACAAAGGAGCCAAGTTTTTCATTGTCTGAATAATAATATTTGTGTGATGGGATTCCAGCCTTCCTAGCTCTGAGATCATTAGCAGAGAAAAGGCTCGTCTGCTGTTTACCATTTGAAGCTTGATCTTCCATATTTTTATTACTGCATTAAACATTGAACAGTATAGACTGGCCACTAGGAGAACTCTCGGTAGCTCAGTGCAATGAATTTGTCTCTCTTAACTATGGCTAAAATAAGATATCAGCTTCATAGCAACTGCACTGTTTTCAATGAATACATCCATGAATAAATGTCTGCCCTATGTACATGTACAATAACAAGCTGAGCCTTTTTATTTTGTATGCAAGTCAAAATAGTGAAAAGACTATAGCATACCTCCCAAGTGTCTCTTGTTTGGAACCATATTTCTCTGTCCGTCTTTCCTCCTCAGTTGTCCCTCTTTTTAGTCTGATGTACAGATATCTATTTAGCTACCAAAATTGTTATTCTGCACTAAAACCTTTCTTATATCACTTAATTATCATGTTTACAATTTGAAAAGCCAGTATAAAATATCAGTAATGGGTTCAACCAATCATATTTGGCATTTAAATTCTTAATGATCTACATAACTGGGGTGTGCCCATTGCCTATATACATTGTGCTGGAAGGTGTCCCTCTTTCTCATCTCAGAAAGTTGGGGGGTATTCTATAGGTTTCTTTTAAACCTGTGCCAATATATTCCACATTATTTTACATTATAGTATTTTCAACTCCTTTTCCACTGGAGCAATATTATGCTGTGAGATGCCAAGGCAGGAAAGAAAGTGCAAACTCGGGCCAGCTGTTTACATAGACATTTCTCTGCATTTCTCAGCCTTTTCCAAATGGCTGAAGCAAAACTTTGGACTGCAAAACGCCATAATGAGCAAAAGCTGATATATGTTTGTTAAAAAAGACGTACATACAATTATACGTCATTACAACTGGCTTTCAAAGGACCAGTACAATTTCTTTGCAATTTCAAAAGTAGAGTTGTACAAGCTTTCTGGAGTAGAAAAAAAAAACAATAATAAAAATAAAGAGCGGTGGTTAGAAATACATAAAGATAAACACGAGCGACTGCCATGATCACAATAAAACTGGCTCTGCTGAAATAGCTGTTTCTCGTTGTCGCAAACAGCAATTATGGGCCGTGCCAAATCAATAAAAGAAGGTTCAGGGAGATAGCACTGTTTTACTGCATGTTACATAACTCCTCTTTCTGTTCTTTTGTTTTAATTATAATCATTTCCAGTTAATTGCAGATTTTTAAAAAAAAATCTTACATCCAAATATAGAAAACTAAAATGTTGTAGAGCCATTTTAATGTGGTCACTAATTAACCTGGCACTAACATTGCCTTTAAAAGCCCAAATGAACCCTTTTATAGATTTCCCTCTCAACATATTTACTCTGCATTTTACATTTTGTTTCTTAGATTTTTAGTTATTCTTCAGCACGTTTATGGTTCTTCAGCTTTTTAAAAATGCGCTTGTTGCCACACACAAAGAGCCTCAATATGAAACATAGTAACTATCATAATCACCCTTGCTTCATTGTAAATGTCAATCATACACAGTATGGTTTCAGCTGCCAATCCAGATGGTGTAAACATTCACACTTGTGGCTAAAGAAAGGGAAGATAGACATTCCTGGCAGCAGTCACCCTGGGGAAGGAAGAATTAAAAGCGATCAAACCACGAAGATCCAGTCTTTTCAGAGAAGACTCAAGCAAAGGACTTCATGCTGTGGTTGGAGAAGAGTATATGTAGCTCAAACTTTTTTTTCAGTTTTGGATAGAGCAGGAAAGAGTTTCCCTTCACTTTTTTTCTTTGAAACACAACTGAAAGTGAGACAAGCATTCCCAACCTTATACAGTTGTGACCAGAACTTTTGACCCATTGGAAGATTTTTCTTGCCTCTTGGTCTTTTAAGACAGCTCTACCCTTCCTCCCCCAACTGAAAAATGTTCTTTTTGTGTCCGTGTTGGAGAAATTTTAAATCACTTCCTGTCCTGACAAGTGAGAATATATCTCCCTAGTAGAGACATAGCAGTACAAACCTGATAGATGAAATTGATATATTTGGCTACAGCTGGGCCAGTGGCGTCACTAGGGGGGTGCGGCCTGAATCCGGGTGACACCATTGGAGGGGTGAAACTAAATTGACTTACAGTCATTTTGGCATCACCCCCCTCTGCTAAGTTGAACCCGACAGTTGCTCGAGAGAAAGGAGGGGACCCGGCAGCATACCTTATCCCGTCAGGTCAACTTCCCCTCCTCTCTCTGCCGGCATCTATCACCAAGATGGCTACCAACAGGTAACAGCGTGTGACATTAACATGTGCGTGCGCAATGATGTTGCACGTGTGCGACGATGTCACGCGCATGCACAATGACATCACGGTGGGGTGTCACCTGCCTTGGGACGCCACTGAGCTAGGCTTAAGCTAGCAGCTAAAAAAGCTTGATTAAAGACATCATAAAGGTATGACTAAACTATATAATTACTCTCAGAAGAGAGGAGACATCAGTCACCTAAGGACACTAGCAAATATGGAATATATATGGGATCCTACAACTCAGCGTCCAATCACCTAATGATAACGCCATATTACCCAGTCATCTTTGAATATGCCTTTTTCCTGTACTGTACGATCAAGAAAACTCCCTAGCAAGGACATAATAGTAAAAACATGATAGACAAAATGGAGATTTTTGGCTTTATCTAGGATTTAAAGTGACTCTTTCTATTCACCAAGCATGTACACATATCATTTTAATCTTTTCCATTAGCTGTATCAAAAACACTCTTGCTTTTCCCAAAATGGTCAGTCTAAGCAAAGCACTGGTACTAATATGAATATATTGACAGCTTACACCTCCTCTCCAACTTCAGCCTTTAGCCACTGACATACTGTATATTAAGAACAGTGACACATGACTGTCAAAGGGAAGGCAGAGGTACCTTTGATGTGCTGGCTGCAACTAGGAGCATGGCATCATCTTCTTTGTGCTCTACCAGGGATAACTATATTTTAGAAGGCTGAAATGAGCAAACCATTTGTGCACTAATAATGCACTGGGGAGTGCTTGTAAGCTGAATAGTATATATTTGGCTATGGTTTCTATAAACAAGTGCCTCTCAATCCAACCATACAAAGCCAGACAAACGTTTTGTGATATATGTGGGCACCCTAATGCCTCATACATAAAGCAGAACTATACTATCATTAATGTATATTCAGACATACATTTAAAAGAGATCAATCCTATGAATGTGTGTTGATGTATTAAAAAATCTTGTTTATGTGTGTGTGGTTTATACTTATCAATGTACATTTTGATCTTTTTAGCTCATTGTTTATTGAAAACTATTGACCAGTGATAATTGGTAGCTGGGGACCAACATTTCATCTTTTATTCTTTATATAATCAAGACAAGAAGGTAATTTCAAAAATAATAATAATAGTGTGATTTGGTAATGCTGGTATGTGGCCTATTGATTCATGTGAATAGCTCCACTGGGGAAATGCTTGCCTGTCAAGTATAACCCACAAGCTAGCATACAAAGAAATACAAATAATGTATTAACTTAGTGGTGCAGGGTAAGGTTCCTTATATATATTTATCTATAGATATAGTCCTGTGAATAAGTGAGTACACCCCATGGAAATTGTTGACTTATTTTTACATATTTTAACAGGCAAACATTACTGTAGATCATTAGAGCATTGCCTAAAGGCAATATACTTGAGCAAATTACACATAAAATTGACATGCTGTATTCATTCTCATAATCTAATTTAACACAAATGCAGGTTCGTTACAAGGAAAAAGTAAGTACATCTCTAAATTTACCACTACTTCATATCCACAAAATTAGAATCAAGTGTGCCAGATTAGGTGCCAATGATAAGGATCTCCTTATGAAGTATGTAGATTGATCAATCTTATTTAAGCCTCAGATATCCAAGGTCTGATGTACTTTTTGCTATTGATATAGTGTCATCATGCCAAGTTCAAAAGAGCTCTCTAAGGCCCTCAGAAGGAAGGTGATGGATGCGTATAAGTCTGGCAAGGTATTTAAAAAGATTACCAAATTATTTTAAATAAATCATGAACAACAATTTCAGTGTCACTTGAGAAAGACTGGGGACACCTAAAACTGTTACAACATTGTGTGGTTTCACCTGAATTGCCCCTTGGAAGGTTTTATATATGTTAACTGATTGAGTATACCATCTGATCTACTAATTTGAAGCTGAAGTTGGAGCCCGCTTGATGCAGTTACTAAGTTGGACTTGAATATGCGCTGTGGGGAGCTTATCCTACTGTTTGATATAAGATTTCTTTATATATATATATATTTACACATTTTTGCAGATTTTCACACGCTCCTGATACACATATATTAGGTCACGCTAATGCAGAAAAAAGCACAAAGATGCTTGTGTCATGCATTTCATGGAAGTCTATAGGGTCAAACTGAAATCTTTAGAAAAGTAGTTCATGTGCTTTATCTAGTGACAGCAGTTTTTCTACAGGTGACAAAATGCTCAGGTGTGAACAAGGGCCATAGAAGACAATGGAATCCCTTGTGTTGAGCATTTTGTAGCTCCAATATTTGAACTACAAAATGCCTATGTGGAAACGGGAACTAAGTGTTTCTGTACGACGTATTACAGAAGGCTGATATCAAGACATATGCATTGATTTAAGCCAATTTAATGTAAAAATGCATTTTGTTTTGTTAAAACATGGTGTTTTGTACTCCACCTGTTTTGTTTTGTACTCCAGCTGGAGTTCAGCTTTAAAGCAAGTTTCTTTTTTTTCCCAGCTCTATTTTGAGTGAGTGGAAAAAACAAGGGAAAGTGAATTGGTATTTGCACCCAGGTGGCAATCAAATTCTACAACAAACATTGTACTGAGTTCAATGAGTCAGCATTGCTAGATTAAATGTCATCAGGCTGATCAATGCTGTTACTGGTAAGACAGAGCAGGTAGTGAAACAGCTGAAAGGTTTGCTCCCTGAGTGTTTAATGCATGTGGCTATGTTCTGTCATTAAAAACATACTGTAATTGGTTTCTTTAATGTCCAGTGTAACATAGTATTCCACCAACTCACAAAATAAATGGCTCATTAAAGCTAACCTAGCATCAGGATCACACAAAATAATATATCTCTAAATAATGCCCTTCTCAGTCTTAGAATTTAGAGTTGCTAGTGCTTGTGATGGATCTATATATTGATAGCATTTTCTAGAATCTGTTCTAGAGCTGCAATATTTGAGCTTCAGGCTGCATAGAAAGGATAGATTGTAAGTCAATCTCAGCCATTTTTAACAAGCCTTTGAACACTAAAACCACTGATCCAATGAAGTCAACCCACCACCAAGACTTTCAATCATTTTACATTTTATTGTGGGTAGTAGGTTGCCTTAATCTGTTCAGTCATTTCTTGGAAATGGAAGCTGGCTGAAAATAGTTAAAATTGCTAATAAAAATCGTATGGCAAGCATACTTGAGACTTCATATGTACACAAATTGGAATACCTGAAGTTTGAGATGAATGACATCTCACATCACATGACCTGGAGACCAGTAACCTTTAACACATTGTAACCAAGATTTGCTGATTTAAAGTCAGCAATATACAGTAAGGCCTCACCCAATTTAACATGGGTGAGGGCATAGCTAAATCGTGAAGATAAAAATGATCCTGGTGCTGATTATCATCCTTTATGACTGGAAGCTTCTTTTTCCTCCAAGAGACTATAACTCAGTCCCCTTCAAATCAAGCTGGGGTCTGCACCTGGTCACAACTTTAAATATAAAATCTACCATGATTCAATTGCAGCTTTTACTAATATGCTTTGTGTAAGTGGTGCTGTCAGCCGTAATCTAGAGCCCTGGTGCCCCAGCTGCGGACCTTTGGTACTTGTTGTGTGGCCTTAACACCCCATCAGTCAGTAGTGTGAACATTGCTTTGTAAAGAGGTAATAACAACAATCTCTACTAGCTTACATGGTCTTTTGAAACATATATCTAGTCTCCAATCACATTTTTAGCACCTACACAGCCTCTGAACATCATTTAATATGTCTGCAGTCTGACAGTCCTTTTTAGATTTACATATAGCGAACATTATGCGTGTTCTTTTGGCGATGTCAGAGGTTGCAGTTGAAGCCCCCTTCACCTCAAAAGACAACTACTGATTTAGAGAGTGCAGAGGGTGGACATAGACAATACATGCAAAGCAGCCAATTATTGAAATGTATCTGTGCTGCTCTTCTTTTTAGAGTAACATTCAAATGTTTAATTAGACCAGTCTGTTTGTGATTGTTCCTCAAATCTGGGTGAAGATAATACTGTATGTACTCTTCAATTGCATCTTTATTGCATTATTATTAGTGTGTATACTTCTTGCACTTTGTTTTGTTACCTTTAATATTCCTCCTTCATTAGCTTGTTGCCCCCTTCTTCTTCACACTTTGTTAAAAGAGCATTTTAATTTTCAACTCCAATGCATATATATGAACAAATTATAGCTAGTACATTCCTTCCATATACATAAAGCTATTTGACAAAACCAATTACCGCACAGGCCACGGATAAAGAATAATTGCTATAATGTTGACAGTCAGCGGTTGATGTAAAGGGCTGAACCTGATGGTCATTTGTCTTATTACCGTAATGTGTTCCTGTGCCAGGAATGTTTATTATGGCTGTTAGTGTTTATGATTAGGTGATGACAGACAGATGACCAGTGGGATGGCAGATACAAATCATGGGCCAGAACTATCACATTGGCATGGATCACAATTATTAAAGTTTCTCTGAGTTTTTTATATTAAACAACAATGTTTTTATATTGCTAAACAATGAAAAACAACCCTCAAAATATTGCTGTTTCTGACTTCAAATTGTTTGTATGTATAACGTTTAAAGTGACATTAAAGTCAAAAATATTTTTCCCTCCCCCAATGTTAATGCCAGCACTTACCTTAAATGATGTCCCTTAATCCGATCTTCTTCTTCTTCTTTCCTATCGTTTTCATCTGTCCCTCCAATCCAGCTGCGGGTCTCCAATCTAGCAATGACTCCTCTGTCCTTGCTGGCACTTCCTGTCCCACGGTGTCTGCATGCGGGTGCACGCTGTCCATAGAGTTACCTTGTGTCTCTCCTCGTCTCCCGGCCCAAAATCTGAACTGCGCATGTGCCCGCCCCAAGACCGCCCGAGAATTTTTTCAGATTTTTGGACGGGAGCGCGCAGAGAAGATACAGGTACGTTTAAACCGCTTTGTTTTTTATTTATGTTTTTGCATATATCTACTGCCTGCTAACAGTAGATATACTGTATGCAAAAACACCAGAGGGTTTAATAACACTTTAATGTCTTTAAAATATTAAACATGATACATAAACACAATGTGAAGTCACAAACTGCAGATGAAGCAAAAAAATCTAATTTCGGTTCCAGTTAAGCAGGAGAACTCTTGCAGCAATGGAGGCTTGTGTTTAATGCCTATTAGGGTTTCCATACATATAATATGTATGTTCTCCTCATGTACAGTATGTTTGGGTCATTTCTGGGTGTTCTCACAAACCTTCTGTCTGGGTCCCTCCAGATCTTTAAAACACACTAGCAGATTACTTTTACGTGACAGTCACGGTCCTAGTGTGTAAAGGGTTAATTTTAGCAAGTAGACAGCACTGATTTCTGCTTGACCCATAGAGACATGGGACAGGAAGACGAAGGGCTAAAGGACACCTTCCCATGCATTTCTATTGGTGATTTCCTTGAGTGCCTCCTCTTATGTCATTCACTCAGAACCCTACAATGTATTGGATGCCAATAATCTCTGTCTTATAATACTAGATCACAAGACGCAGTACTTTAAAAAATCATTGCGCTCAAGCCTTGTTCTTAATAACGAAGGCTAGGCTAGCTGGACTTTTGTCAGATCTGGATCTATGAGTTTGTTTACACTGGCAGCATATCAACAATAATTACTATTTAAAGGGCAAATCAAATCACAGTATGAAATAATTCGATAGCAAAGTGTAAAGTGCCACGGTGTACAATAAATAAAAATGACTATTAATTAGGCGGAATACAGTAAACTGCAACACGATCATTTCAGTGTGGTTGATATTGGCAAATGCACACAATTAAAACCATTTTATGAAATCAGACTTTATGCAAGGAAAAAGAAGAAAATAATTGTAGTCCAATTATGTATACAATAAAACAATACAATGAAATCCTGATAGCATAATAACCAAAAGTAATTAAGTATAATTCCCATAATCCTCTGCATACCAGAAATATAGCACTGTAAATCTAAAAGATTTTACAACAGTGCACAGGGATGTCATGCTAAAAAATTTGAGACACCGGGGTTGGAGGGGGAGCTGTTTAGGCAGAATACAAGAGGTCAAAACAAAAGTGTGTGGTGGTGGTCGTCATTATGTCATTATAGTGCATTTTGTTGGCTGGAGATGGAATGGTGACACTGGAAGCTACAGCCTCTAAATAGTGTCACTCCTTGCCTTTATAATGCAGCAGATCCGTGCAAGTCTCAAGATGAGAGATGTGCAAAACATTTTTATGTGCAAACCAGCAAATACATTTATTTTAAAGTGTATCTAAATGCTTTGAATTTTGCATGCATTTTGAATGCAAAAGAATTAGAAGAACTCTGGGCAAAACTTTTTTTTTAACCATGGCAGTGGGGCTACCCCCGCACCTCAAGGGTTAACTGCTTGTTTTTGTTTAGGTGCTAATAAACCTGATCTTCAGGGCCAGCTTGCTCTTAGACTGGTCCTTCCAGCCTCTCGCCCCCTCCTCTGTAGTGGTCCCATAAATCATCACTTTCTACACACTGTTTATAGACATGAGGACGCTGAAGAATATTCCACTGATGCAGCGTAGGAAAAGACAGGCTTCAGAGACCGGAGAGACAGGGAGCTGGCTCAGCGGTTTGGGTGAGTATAACTAGCACCTAGACAAAAATGAGCAGTTAAGCCTTGTAGTGCGGGGGTAGCTCCACTGCAAGGATTAATACAAGTTTTGCCCAGAGTTCTTCTTTATGTCTATATACTTTATGATATAAGTGATCTGCAGCTGTTTCACTGCAAAGATTTGCAGTGACCTGTTTAAATTATTGGACAATTAAAAAAGAACTCAGTGAATATAAAAAAACATACCCTTGCAGTGGGGCTAACCCCGCACTGCAAGGGTTAAGTCCTTGTTTTTCCTAGGGGGTTTGAATAAAGCAATTTTACTCACCTGATCCCCTGGTGGTCAGCACTCACCTCCTCACCCTCTGCTCGGCTGTGGATTGTCCCTCTGTGTCTTCACATAAAATACAAGTAAATAAACATGCATAAGATGTGTTGACATTAACAGTTCTTAAACTGCCAGAGTGCAGGGGAGAAGAGGCCGCAGGAACCAGTCTAGCAGTCCGGTGGGACCAAGAATCAGGTCAGGTGAATGTATCTGCTTTATTTGAGCCCCCTAGACAAAATGAGCACTTAACCCTTGCAGAGCGGGAGTAGTCCCACTGCAAGGGTAATTTTTTTAATTCCTGAAGTTCTACTTTAAGCATAAGAGTGTGATACAGCGAGATATCTGTACTATTACCATTTAATCCCTCTGCATCATTAATCTGACCAGCCACATATGTTAAAACTTTTACTGCAATTTGCATACAGTTAAAGAATAATGTGATATTATTTCAGAAACAAAACAAGTGAAAATATTCATTTAGGCATGCAGTTTATAACAAGACCAAATGTGAAAGAGCAAAGGTTAAACATGCAGGCGCCATTTGCACATTTTACAGTTGTGTTCTTGGAATTCAATGCCTTAGATACCAATTACTTACCAACAACAAGCACTGAATAGACACCAATTAATTACACTGCCATGGGCAATCAGGTTTGGGACAAAGTTAAAGTTAAAAGATCTCAAGATTGCCAACAGATATAAATGTTAATTAGCAATGCCACCTCTGGATAAAGATGCCTCCTTAGCCTCATGCAAGCGTACAGCTCCAGGAAGCAAACCAGCGTTGGAAACATGGGGAAAATACAATTAGCTCATTAAGAAATCATTTATATCCAGCCTCGGATGAAGTTTCTACAAGCTCTGTTAATATATAGCGTAAGACTGAAGTTTGTGATGTTGGATCTGAATATGCAAACTAAAATTATTGCAGAAGGAAAGAAAACACACAAAATAAACCAGTCACTGCAGCAGGTTTTAGACAAAATTAGACAGCAAGTTACAGAAGATTTAAAGGAGAATAGAGTCAAAGCCCAACTGAATCCTTCATATTTATTATTGCTATGCAGTCAAGCTGCATAAACAGTAACACATGCAGTGTGTTGCTATTTTAGGTGTTTTTTTTTTCAAAGTCTCCTCCCACTAGTTTGTTCGGATTATCGTCACGCAATATCCATGTCAATTTTACTCGGTCAATTTTATAGGGCACAAGTGCGGGAGCTCTTTCCCTTGCGACCGCTACATCAGGCGCCGGAACCGGAAGTCCATTTTAGGTGTTTTTACTTACTTTTAATTGCAAGGGTTAAAATATCCTGTATTATATAGGGTGGGAAGTTTAGAAAGCTTTGTTTCATCATCTCTTGTTTTGCCTCTGTAAGGCTGGAGGTGTCTGCTGCATGTGTGCCCTAGCCTCTATCTCTAGGGAACTCACCCACAAGTACAGATGTAGAAGGAAAGATAGACAGTGCCTGGCCTGTAACTAAACCCAAAAACAAAAATGTACTATATTGCAGCTATTACCAAGCCTAATGTGATGATTGCATTAGTTTTTCAGACTTAAAAATTTTTTAGCAAGTACAGAACATACCCGACAATAATAGCATCCTTGTCATTTCCTGTGAGTCTACCTGGAAGCATTTTATCTTTCTTCTGTAAGCTACTAATCTCTCCATACCCCATGAAATGTAAATGACAAAAAGGCAGACATGTTTGAAGTCCAGCTTGGGTGACAACCATGTCTACCTCCATAGATACAGTGGAAGAGTGACCATAGCCATGCATGGACAGGAAGTGTGTTATTTGTAGAACTTCCAGTCGAAAATAAAGGGAAAAAGGCCTGAACAAGGAAAAACAATGCAGCCACTTCATCTACAGACTGGTAAGCTGCAAGCTGCTAGGGAACTCCAGCCATACCTGCCACCATGATTTTAGTCTTGGTTGGCTGTGGGTACAATCAATAAAAAGGAAAATGGTCCAAAGAGTTGTTAGCAGTGATTGGAAGATTTACTTAACAGCATACAGTAGGTTTAACAGCTATCTGCAAATACCTTGACACATTTTGCACTCAAAAGTGCTTAATCATGAGGAGCAGAAATACAAGTTCTGGTTGGTTAAATAACTACAACACATTTTCTCTAAATATGAGATAGCGAAATGTTGAAATTTTGCATGTTGTAATAAGGAGACTACAGACACAAATGTGTTGCTCTGGTATGTTCTCCTAACACAGCTGTATCCTGTTCACAAATGTCAACTGTATAGCTAGTTTAATAGTTAATCAGAATCACAAAATCTACAAACAACAATATTAGCACCTTTTTATAGCCTAACAAATGCTAAATGCAAAAAAATACAAATGGCTACAAATTAGTTATAACACTGCAGCATGTTGATGCAGGGGGTCACTTGCCTTTGGGATCCAGCGAGGATTATTTTCCCATTCAAATAAACTGATCACACTTTAAAATGTTTTGTTTTCCTTCGCCTGGATCAACTGCAGGTTTAGGGTTTTTTTTCTTTTTGGCTTTGGCTGAACTTGATAAATATGTGTCTTTTTTAACCTGCCAACATATATGACTATACAAGAAATAAAAGTTCAACCATGGGCTTAACTAAAAATCATGGGGCCCCATAGCAAAACTTTGCCCCCAGCCCCCTCTCTGTAGCAGCTGGCGGAGTCAACTGTGACAATCTGTGCCAATGATCGTCATAAGAAGTATGTATCAAGGACCGGGAGCAGAGCAAATCAGCAAAGTCAGTACACTATTAGGGAGCATTGCAGGGGCTAAAAGTTAAGGTAGCATGAAAAATATTAACCATAATTAGATTTGATATCATGGTAAAATGAACAATGCTCTTGCACACACTTACCCTTCCACCATAATATAGACTTCTTAATACTCTAGCTTCATTAAACTTTTTGTAGAACTACAAACCTCAATCCTCCTATAAGGTACTAACAGAGATAAAACTCTGGAATTTGTGACTGCATTGGGCATATGGGGTCAATCTGTAGCATAAGTTAAGAGGGCAATAAATCTACACTGCTAGGATAGATAAGGAAATGCTTCTTACAGCATAGAGAGGGATCTGTGACTACATGATCCTGAGGTCTGACTTCAGTCCTTCTATACTGGAAATCTCACAGTTCAGTTTTCCTAATCAACACTAATGGGGCCCCCTCCTACCCCAGGCGCCATAGCTGCCGCATAGACTGCTATGGCTATGGTTATGCTACTGAGTTCAATCAATGTACAGAAAATATGTTATCTACTGTTATCAATAATTCACTTACTGTTTGTACTAAAAACCTTCATAAATCTATGAATTGAAAAAAACAAGTGCTGTATTTTCAGTCTTCTTCTAGATTCCATATAACCTTGAAAAATACCTCTTAGCAACAATCTAACAACATTTGTGTAAGCCAATTAAATTAGATGTGAAATAAATGTAAAACATGTTACAAATAAGAGTTTTATCATTTCTTATGTATTAATTAGAAGCTAGATTTTGGTGGAAATGACTTCAATCCTCTGCAATTTTGTCTAATTAATGACTGTGATATTTTTGCTAGGGGCAGAGTGGAATATTTCTAATAAATAATTGAATTTACATGTATTAAATGGACATTGTGCCCAGTTCCTAGCTGAAAGCTTTTCTTGAATGTCAAGGGCAGATTCTCCTATACAGTTTGTGGTATGCTGTAATTAAGACCTCTCATGTTGTAAGGTTGAAAGTTCTATTAACAAGTCTTATCAACCTCTTTACTGAGAAATTTCACCTTTTAATTAGGGCTTTATATCTTTTTTTATCCATGGTAGTCTATTCACACGGTCTCAGCATTTGTAGTTCTTCTTGTATTTACAAGTCTCTACTAATTGATAACACTCCGGTCACCAGTTATCACATTCCCTAAACGCAAACAATATTTTCCTAGAGGGTCCTTTCAGTCATTTAAAACCACAATGCTCACCCACAAACTTCAATCTCTACATTTTAATTCTAGGATAAGGTATAAAAATTGTGATGTGAGTACAGTAACACAAGATCTAGTCCAAATGATACAATTAGCATCCGATGATACATTTCTTTTCATATTGCACTAAACTATTAGTTTATGTAAAACTATATACTGTTTTTATATACCTACAGTACTCTTGTAAAATAGATTTTGAATTACCAGAAAAAATTCCGAATAGCATGGCACAGGTGCCAAAAACAACTTGGTAAATTTAGAATTATGTTACCCAGAGTTTTTATGTTACCCAGAGTTATTTGTGATACACCTAAATCTAAGGAAGAGGTTCAATGTCATGAAATGCATTATTTGACTTGAAATATGTTTAAAAAGCACTTTATTCCATGTACATAAAGCCTTGGAATTTATGTACTAATTCTTTAATTCTAATTCTATTTTTTAATTCTATTTAATTCTAATTCTATTTAATTCTAAATTTACCAAGTTGTTTTTGGCACCTGTGCCATGCTATTCGGAATTTTTTCTGGTAATTCAAAATCTATTTTACTGTCCCTACAAAACTCTACAGAGGAAAGTAAGGTCTGGTTTGCTGAGACATCAAGTGTGACTAACTTACAACAAAGGTCTGCATGGAGATAGATATATTCTCCACAGACTCATAATCAGGTTTCATACCATTCCTTTGTGGTTTGCCACAACCTCGCTGGATGTTAGTTAGGAACTTTTTTACATCCATTATCAGTACATTCTTTAAAGGAATTAAAAATACTACACTATATAGGGATTTCCCGTCTTTCTCCACATCTTTTTGTTGTCATACTCCCTATCACGTTTTGAGAGATGCTCTTTACCAGTGTACTGTTTTTTGTTTGTTTGCTTGTTTGTTATTGTACTGTCTTTTGCTTTGGTGTAGGGATTGATCCAGCTTGGTTTGTAATGACATTTATACGTAATAAAAAACTGCTATTGGTTTTGTTATATTGTTACTTGACCTTAGAACATATTGGACAAAGTAAAACTGCAATAATAAAGTACGGTATATTACTATTTATAAAAAGCCATTATCACTGATTTCATTGTCCTTGTCTCCCAGATTGAGGATTTTACTCCAAGAGATGTCTTTATTAACTGCAATAAGAACAGAACATGTCACTGTCTAATTTAAGTTTTGATCACACCAAAAAAAGAATTAATCATGATTAATACAAGCTTTATTGTCTTTAGATAATGTAAAAGATGGATCTTTCTCAACATCAGATAACACCAGAGGATTACTCATAATGAACTGTGAATTTATGTACTTATCATGAAAGTGTCTTTTTAGCAAAATAATGTAGACCACAAATCCCAAGGTTCTTTATTACTCTCTGTCTATGTGCACTAAACCATCAGGCTGTTTTATATGAACAGTTACAGTTCCCTATTACATTTTAAACTATGTGGTTCAATCTCACAATACATTCATTTTTACAACATAGAATATTCAAAGTCATCGAAAAAAATTCCATACATTTATAGTAGCCATACGAGCACTTTTTTTGCCCTCCAATATAAATATTCAATGAGATCCCACCAGAATCAAGTGAAATCTGTCCAGTCTACCAGATCACTTCTTTTTCAACATGACTTCAAACTAGATCATAATAACCAAAGAGCACCACATAGATGTCAACTTTTCATAGACTGGTTTGGAATATAAAACAACTGGACAAATGAGATGACTGAATTATAGCCTGTGTAGTTACACTCACCTAGCTATAGTTATTCAGATAGTCTGATAACATCTAAATAAGTCTCATACAAGCATACTTTGTTTTCATGAAACAATTCTAGTATATCTAAAGAAATACAGCTGCCAAGGATGAATTACTTGGAAATTCCTGCAACTAGAGATCATTGTGGGTTTTTCCTAAAGTTTATTTAATGCTTGTTATGAATATGCAAATATTTGACTGCTCATTGTCACGATTGGGGAACTGGAGCACCACGGCATCATAAACTCTGGGTCTTGCGGAGTAGTATATTGTGACAGAGTTGGGAATGTGCAGGGATACAGGTCTCTGAAGATGCAGGGACAGTGTGACCGCACAATTAAACGCAGGTGTGACAGAGTCACAGGATCTAAGGAACTGCCTGGTCTTCCCCAGAGCCACTGATGGTGTGGATGTTGAGCTGCGGTGCAGCTCCCAGGTTGTGGCTCTCTGACACACCCATGCAGGCATAGTGCCAGCGGGTACTCAGGGACCACAGCACAGACACAGGGTGCATACAGGATACAAGGTACCGAAAGAGGCACTAGAGGGAAGACGCAGGGGACATACGTCACACAGAGAGCAGATAACCGAAGGCAACACACAACAGGTGAACCCACAGGAACAAGAGGTACACAGGAACAGCAGAGAGGAATGCACAGGAGAAAGGAGGGAGGTACACTATAGTGCAGAGCAAAATAACCACAGGAGGCAGGAGCAGGAGGCAACCCACAAACCAGAGCAAGAGACAATGCTGTGGAGAGAGAACACACAGCCACAGCAAACCAAAGAGGTACACAGACAGAATACACAGGGGAAACAAGAGTACAGTAGGAAAGGAACACTCAAAACAACAAGAGCCATCAAAGAGACTGAATAGACGGTATACTCAAACAGCAAATGCCACAGAAAACAAGGAGGTCCAGCTACTAACGTGGAGACATGTTGCTCGAACGCTAAAGCACAGGTGCACAAGCCATTTATCACCTAGGTTTAGGGCAGATTGCCAGGAAATTGAGCAGCTTAGACAGTGGCGGAAAACCCAGCGTAAGATCAATGTACAAGGAACTGTGCCATCCGTAGCCTGGCTACAGTTCTACTTTCACTGCTTTGCCATATACATCTCTTTGGACCCTTATGGATTTTCTAATTGGTCCTTAAAATATGTAAATAAACAGAAATTAAAAGGCATACAAAGTGAGAAAAAACTAATTTTAGTGATAGTTGGGACTTATTTTTTTAACAGAGGGCTGGCAGAGAAGGAGCATGGTTTCAAAATCTTTTTTGATGCCGATCACTAGAGTAGGAAAATATGTGTTCTCAGATACAGATAATATCCCTGCATGCATACTAACACACCAAGCTCTCATGTACTTTACTTCTGGGGATACTGTGAAGAAATGAGTAAAATAAAGGTCACACACTACATTCCTATCAGTTGAAACATAAAGCCCAGAGATCCTAATTGGCAGTAAAAGAGGATGTAAGAGAGGGAGCTTGACTATTGCATTGAAGTAACTATGCCCTCAGTGAGAATTTCAGCCATTGGGTCCTGTCCCTGGTGCCCTAGACATAAGCAAGAGGCCACTATATCTATTAGCTCTCCAAATTCTAGTTTGCAGTAAATTTCCATTGTAGAAAGTGTTCTTTTTCTTATTTTGGATTTAGTCAGTTTAGTCAAATAAATTGTTTGGTTTCACCTTTTATTTCTATACTGCTTAATTTTAAGCCATATGTTTTCATATGATAATAGAAAAAAAAAAAAACACACTAAAATGAATATATATCCACTGATTATATCAGTTGCTCTCAGGATTATTTATATTTTGAAGTTCATACAGAAAAGTAGTATAATAAAAATGACTTAAAACATACCAGTAAAACAAGAGGGTCACATTACATACATCTTGAAGTCTGGATTCAATAACCAGGAAATACTAAAGCCTATCAGCTAAGTTTGACTTGCGGGACTCGGGCTTCCAGTATTTATCATGCTTTATATCAAACTTCCTAAACCTAGTTACTAATAAAAAAAAGCCCCAGGTTATGTAACAAAGCCACTTCTGGCCGCACAAGAATGGAACAATATACCTTAATCAGTTATCTAAGATCACAGTCTTTTAGGGAATACATCTTTACTTGTTAACTACATTTTATAGCTTTTCAGGTACTTTGAGCTTAAATTGAAAGTTTAGGGTATTTTCAGTGAGTACATAGCTTGAGTTATTTCTGCAGTGTTCGCCCTAAAGTAATCTATGGAATGAATGTCACATCTCTTATATAATGTACTCATTGTAGAGATTTGAAGATTAGATTAGCTACTGCAGTGATTTACTCCCTAATACCATTTACTAGGTATTTACCTAGTATTTACTAGGGATGCATGGTTACTGATACTAGTAACGGTGCCAATACCGAGTATTTGGGCGAGTACTCGTACTCGCCCAAATGCTCCAATACCTTCCCCGATACCGGAAATTCCGTTCAGAGGGAGATCTCCCTCTGACCATCAGTGCCGCGAGGGAGCATGGAGCCAGCTTACGGGCTAATCAGGAAGCCGGCTTCACTTGTTGCTAGGCAGTCCAGCTTCCTGACAAATCAGGAAGCCGGGCGGCACTTCATGACCTGCCACCGGCTTCCTGATTGTTCAGGAAGCCAGGCTGCCTCACAGTGTTGAAGGAAGTGAAGCCAGTGTTCCTTCAATAGAACACCGACTTCCTGAAAATTCGCGCCCACGGATGCCGGTATTAGTATTCAGTATCGGCGAGAACTGAAAAAAAATATCGGTACTCGATACCGAAAAAACGGTATTGGTGAATCCCTAGTATTTACCGTGTGTAGACATCCAAACGCATTGAGACTGCTGCTGGGAATATAAGTACAATATTCACTACTGTACAAAATGTGGTTCCTACTCTAAATTATGGTATCTGAAGTAACCTCTTAGAAAGACTCTTTAGTCATTATGTAAATGTATATGTTCCAGTTTTGGCATTCTCTTGGATTAAAGCATTTCAGAGATATTTTGGTGTGTGGATTTAAATATATGTTTGCAAAGATATGCAGCTGATACCTTTTGTCTTTATCAGGTTAGCAGCAGGTATTAAGTTCCCTTGGCAGGATAGCAGGGAAGAGTACTTGGCAAGTTTTTGGCTATATGCACTAGCATGATATCATAAACAAGACAGTCAAAGTGTTTTAACAGTCTGGTATGGCACATGTTATAATTCCTTTAGGATATGCTGCTGTTCCTTTGGGATTCAATTTTTCTGCTAGTGCAGTAGCTGGAATTACAGAATGCTCCATTGTTAGAAACCTAAAACATGATGTACAGCCATAATATTGGAGAATGAGTTGTTCCATTGAAGGAAGAGCAGCTAGAAGTCAAAATAACAAAGTTTTCATGATGGATTCCATTTGATATCACTTAGCATTAATATTTAACGTGCAAAGGAAATGTGTAGAAGAGATTCTTCCCCAGGCTGCTCTTGCTAGCATGTTTCCTCATGTTTCACGGTTTCTGAAGGATTTGACAACGAAAAACATATTTCTGCATAGCTACATTATGCAAACATGGGATGCACTTATATAAGCATAATCATAGACTTAAACACCTGCTTATTAGTAGGGAAAGGGTTTGAGTATGCGGCAGATCCAGTGGGTTTGAAATTCGTGGTGTTCAGGCAAATTATTGTTGAAATTTAAATACCATAAATATAATACAACAAAAATAATAAAAATACATTTGCCAGACCTAATTATTTGTAACTATGATGCACTGCCTGGCCTTTGAACTTGGGTAAGCTGACCTAGACAGTAAAAAATGGGGGCTTTTGAATTATCCAGCCCTCTAACTATAAAAGTGTAAGGGTCACAGCATCCATATTGAAAATGTGTTTTATCTGTGATAGAGAAATAGGGAGTGCTGCTGATAAACTGCATATGGAGAGATAAGTATAGGGCTTGTAGGCTCTGGGAGGTCTGTTAAAGTTTATACAAACCCTTACTGAATGTCATCTAGGTAGCAAAATGTTGTGTATTTTAGAGGACTGGTACTGGGGGGTCAGGATTTTACGTTTCTTTCTTTGTTACAAAATGCTGCTGATCTCCTGCAGCCTCTTTACAGCGTGTCCCTGTTCACATGCACTACAGTGATAACAGGCTGCATGTATCTTTTTTTGAAATGGAATATGTCTGGGCAATGTGCATCAGCACAGCAGCTTATACTGTACTTTCCTTAGGGAGATTTTTAAGGCAGGAGATTGTAGAAGGCAGGGGCAAAGCAATGTCACTGCAAAACACAAAGCGGGCAAAGAAAGACCTTTATATATCAGTTGTCATTGCATAAAACAAAGTACCCAAACAATGAACTTTTGTATAGCAGTAGAACCAGCTTTTATTTTCATGAATGCTAGCAAAAAAAAAGACAAATTGATATTTCTATGTTAAAGCTTATATAAGAGTTAGGTTATTGGGTTTATATCTTCTTTGACAAACTGTGCTTGAGTTCTTTGAATCCCAGTGCTGGAGTACATTCTCTTTTGTGTCCTGCTTGTATTAACAAATCTGTACACTCAATAACCCCTTTAAGGACCAAAATCCATCTGCGAAAACTGATTCTTTGCTAGCTCCTCAGTTGTCAACATCTTAGCTACTTTTTTCCTATTAATTGGGGTATTTCCCCTTTTTTTAAGATTATAACTTTTAGCTTGGAGTAATTACAACGCAGGAGGCAGTTGTTGCTGGCAGTCTATTCAAGAGCTGCATTTTTTATTCACACTGCCTTACTGTATCCATTAAAAAAAATAAAATAATACTATATATCCAAAACATTGCAAACCCCCAATCGAGATGAACCGCCATATCCCCATGCACCCAATTTTTCAAAAATATCCGAGCTATTACATACTATGTTACTATGTATAGTCTTTAGGCATGGTTTTGTAAAAATTTACTAACAGCAGGAGAGTATGTGAATGTGACCAGGGACTAGGTATAGTAGGCTAAAATGTGAAAACACAAACAATTTAGGTGTTTAGCTACACTAGAAATTTAAGTGTATCATGTCAGAGACATGTACAGCCACAACACTCGATCAACACCATAAATAAAAAAAATACATATAAAAATATAAATTTAAAAAATGTAAAAAAAATTATATAAAAGGTAAAAAAAGACTGTTGCACTGCAGTCCTCAGACTGCTGGACTTGGGGGTGGTTATGGTGTGTGTTTTTTTTTAGATGGCAGCTAATGCCCCTTGTACATAGTGATATCCCCCACTCCCTCTATCAGCATTTTATTACTCTCCCACTTCTGCCTCTCCTTTAGGGATGTCCGGCTCTCCCCTTCTTTGCCACATAAGTACAGGCTGACATGGTGTTTTTGTACTGTTCAGTGGGGTCCAACTTGCAGAAAACACCAAAGGCAGGCCCTTTTAAAGATGGTGCTGTTGCATGGCTGCTGACCTCTGCCTGGAGCTTAGCCTCTGCAAGAGCAATGGCAGGCTCTAACCCCACCCTCTCCTGTTCCACTCTTTCAATCATTTTATCACTGTCCTTCCTCCTCCTGAAAAGTAAAAGGAGAGATAGGCTCCACATGCAAGGAGGTGGAATTGGAGCTCCCACACAGTCCTGTCTTCTCCAGGCATAGAGTTTGGTGGGGGGATATAGATATTGTGTGGGATGGGGAGTTCCAAGTAAATTAATAATTAACATCAACAGATAAATATATTAGATAGTTATAGGTCAAAGCAAAGTTATACTCACCCCATCCTATGAGCCAGCTTGCTCTTCGACTGGTCCTCCAATCTCCCCCTCCGCTGCAGTGGTCTAAAGTCCCATGACTCATTAAGCCCAATAGCCTGTGTATAGGATGTGAGGACGCAGAGGGACATACTATTGCTACAGTGGAGGAGACAGGTGGAAGGGACTGGTCCGAGAGCAAGCCAGATCAGAGGATCGGGTGAGTATATCTTTGTTATTTTGAACCTAGATCAGAGGATCAGGTGAGTATATCTTTGGTTTTTTTGAACCTAGACATAAAACGAGCACTGGGGTAGTTGCACTGCAAGGGTTAAGAAATGTTAAAGTTCTGAACCGTGCTGGTTCAGAACTACAACATACAACTTTTAGGAATCCCTCAAACCTATTATTTGAAAGATTAAAGTGACATTAAAGGATATTCCCCCTCAATGTTAGTGTAAGGACTTACCTTAAATTATGCCTCTTGATCTGATCATCTTCTTCTTCTTTCCAGTAGTTTTCAGGAGTCCCTCCAGGGCAGGTGTCGGTCTCTGATCCAGCGCTGACTGCTGTGTCGTCTGTGTCCCACGTAGTCTGTACGGGTGCACCCTGCAAGGCTGCCTGCATAGACTTACCTTGTGTCTCTCCTCGTCTCTGTACTGTGCATTTTGTCCGCATTTTTCTGCGCAAGATTTTTCAGATCTTCAGACGGGAGCGCACGGCGGAGACACAGGTAAGTTTTTTGTAACGTCTTTTTAAAAAAATATATTTTTGCATATAATTACTGCTTGCTAGCAACACTTTTTTAGATTTAAGATTGATAGTAAAATGCAACTGAAAATTTAAAAATCACAGGAAAAAAATTACAGCAGTTCAACAATGCAGCGATTTCGCTGGTGCCATGAAAAAATGAACCCTTTTCTGTCATTTTTAGATTTTAAAATGAAACATCCTGACTAAGAGCAATCACAATGAGGAGTTTACTATTGCAGTGGCAAGCTACAACAGCTGCCCCTAGGTGTTCCATGATCCCAGGTACACTTTAATACAAAGAGTCCCCTTCCAGGTCTAATTAGACATGGGGAGGTGGGTGGGGCTTAAAAGGTAATTAAAGCTGAGTTTTTAGTAATGAAAAATTACTATCAGAGGGGTGTGCAGAAGAAACTTTTCCTTTCAACAAAGTTCATAGTACACACTATTTAGTGACTGATTTTAGGCAGATATTTAAAGTGCATATATATATATATATATATACTTTTTGTTGAACAGGCATTAGCTGTGGTTGCCTTATTGCATTCTTTTTTTAGGCTTTTTTGACCCAGCCAGTAACACATCTCATGTCCTAGGGTCACAACACTCACTAACCAATCAGTTTCTATGGAGGAGCTATCACCTTAGGACAGGACCACAGACACCTCACCCTTTTCTCTTCTCTACATCATAGGAGAAATGTTTAGTCCACAGAGATAGCTAGAAACAATATAAACAGGTAAGATTCAACACAGACAGATAACAGGAAATTATTAGCATGATATCTGGCATGATCAACAAGTTCTTCTTTGACTTTTTAAACACATAAATTAAAATGCTTTTAATAGTATATCTAAAAGACCAAAAGGCAGCAAATAAGAGGAATTTAATGTTAGGGTTTACACATACTTTAATTTTACTTTTCAAAGTTTAACATGGCTAACATGTTGAATCTAAACGTCACCCAAAGAAAAATCATGGGAAATTATTTAATAATGGACAGAAGTATTAATCTATATTTAGAGTTTTAAACGTATATGCCTAATAGTAAATAGTTATATAATGTTTTCAACAACAATACACTAAAATGTCAGAATATCTCACGAGGGATCAGAGCAGACATACTCCCAGTTCACCATGGGATATGCATTGTTTCTCTCATACAAGTTCACTCAGCCTTGGAAAGCTAAGTAAAAATGCACGCAAAGAGAATCAAAAATTTAAATATATGCACATGTCTGGTGGCTAAGAGCAAAGTGACACCATAAACATATTTTGTTTTTATTTTTTTTGATAGAAAGGGTTAGTTATTTTCACAAATTACAAAGAGGTTGCATTTTACTGCAATTTTCTATAAAAATAGTTCTTCTGTCCCTAAAAAAATACATCCATTAATTTCAGCTTCCTTTGTATATAACCTTGCCAGGGATAACCAGACCCAATGCTATTTAAAGGCACATTAAAATAGTTTCTATACAAACAATAGCTGTGGGTTATCTAATGCCAGCTAACATGTAAACACATTACTTACACAGTAAATTACATTAAGTCCAGAATTCCAGCGTGTGTCAAAGGCCATAACATTGCTTAAAAAGCAAATACAATCCTCCTATTAATAAAGACATCATTGTCTTCCAGTATCTAAACTTTCAGGGAGATACCATCATAATCACTTGTCTTTCTGGCTTTGAAGAAATGCAGCCCATGGAGGCTATATAGAGGGCTGAGATAACACATCTAAATAGCGCAGTGCGGCAGTGAGTATTCATTATGGGACTTGGCATCAACTAAATGACAGCGTTTCTACATCCCAGATGGGAGATGAAAAATGTTTTATAAATAAAAGTTCATCCTCATCTGTTTTAGCTTGTGTCTGGTCATTGACACCGGGCATGTAGAGCTGACTGAGAACATTGCTACTTAGAAACAATTATTCAGTCTTCTGTATCCCGCCTAAACAAGCAGTGAAATTATATAGATGACTGTACCACATCAAAGGCTCATTAATGGCAGTTCAATCTAGAAATGATCCACAAAGGAAGACATCTTTCTGTAAGATAGGTCCATGGTAATATGATAAATGGCACTCATTACCACAGAGCGACATTCATAATAAAGGAAGTATCTATGTAAACAGGTTTTAGATTGCGCAGTAATAGATGGTAGGTAATTCTTGTTTATACTTTGAAAATTCTCACAGTGGTCTTCTAACGGAGTAAAATATTTATGAAATTAACCATAATGTATCCCAATGTAACCTATTACAGTAAACAAGTCTTGTGAGGGGGCTGCCATTGCTGACATGTATGCACAGAGTGAACTCTTGGACAGCGCACTTGTTCTAGACCAGGAAATCAGAAATTAAGGAAATAAACAACATAAGAGCCAAACAGAATTTATAGAAGGACACAAATCAAAACCATTATATTTTTCTCATCACAGGTTTTATCTAAGGACCTTGGTAAGCTAGCAGAAATTTGCCAACAATAGGATTGCTTAGAGAGCAGAGAGGGCACTTACCTGTTCCGATGGCATTGTTCCCTCATTGGCCAAGCCATTGCTCTTTCCTTACTGATGACATTCTGCAGTATTTCAGCCAGCAAAAAGATGGCATAGGAGCAGATGAGTGCTCTCCCCTTACTGAACTCATTTTGAGTTGCTAATCAATGTAGTTCCTACAAAACATTTTAGTGTGCACCAAGCAACCAACATTTTTTTAGTGTGCATCAAGCCATCGACCAAAAAAAAAAACCCGACAGTTTTTTCAAATTTTTT
>NW_017306419.1:650490-656501 GCF_000935625.1 Nanorana parkeri
GAGAGAGAGAGAGAGAGAGAGAGAGAGAGAGAGAGAATAGATATTCATTTTCTATTAAGATGAAAATCATCATCTTCATGCACGCATAAATATTTTCTGATATGGATTCTAGGAAAGAAAGGACATAATACTTGCAAAGACCTAATATCCTGTATGCTTACAGCATAAATTGCGCTTGCGATAATGATGAATGACAGTGCTTCAATGTCACTGAGATTGTATGTAGTAAACAACAGCACTTACATTAATCATACAACTTATGATTAAACTGACTTAACATGTGCTTTGCATTTGTTGGTTCAGTGGAAGCAATGATCATGCAAGCTGATTAATTATTTGTAAGGGAAAGTCTACTAAATAACATAGGTTTCACCTGATCCTCCATTACATCTGCCAGGAAAAACTTTAGATTATAGCAAATATTTCATTTGATTAACCAAGCAACAATTAAATATCTCCTTAATACTAGTAAATGATCAGGCCTATCATTTTCAACTGACTACAAAGGCAATTACATGTCTGTGTATTATGCTACAACATTTCTTCACTGGCCTAGCAAGGCTTTTAACAGCATGAGATGTTCATCCGTCTCATAAATATGTTCCAAAGTCTGTGCACTAACTGTACTTCCTAATTGCAGATACCCAAAGTAGTCTAAAATCATTGGGAAGTAAGCATCAGTAGCAGAGGAGGTGCGCTATAAAAAATATTATTTTGCTCTGAATGGGCAACTTATCAGGTTTCTTTAAGATAAATTAGAGAAATCAGCAGCATTTTGATTGTGAAAATGATTAAAAGACAGGTGCACTTTTTCTTTTAAAAACAAATATACCTTTCGTATCTCTGTTTCCCTCTTTATAGCAGCACAAGTACAAAACAGGTATAGATGTGCTTCCTCACTGCAGGGGCTGAGCATTGTCCTGGTTAATGGGGTGGCAGCAATAAGACAACTCGTTCTTTATGCCAGTACATCGCAGCTCCTCTAGAAAACAGAGACCTATTAAAGACATATGGGAGTTGTAGTTGCATGCACAGTAGTAAAGAAGAGGTCATCTTCACATCTGCTGCCATGGTGACCAGAATGCTCAGAACTACTTCTGCATGTGAGGTTTGTTTTTTACTAATGCTACTAGTATGAGGAGGGGCATTTTTTTTTTAATTAGAAGAAGTGCACCTAGCAGTTAATAAAAGATAGAAAAGGTCACAGAGGTGAATGTGCTTTGTGACTGTTTCCTGGAGAACCTATTTAGGTCCCATACAACTTAAGTATTTCATTCAGATCTGTCCTATTTTTCCTACAGGCAAGAAGGTATGGTCTGTTTTAAGATTCGTTTGAAGAAAAGTCCTTGAAATGTGACTCGCCAGAGGCAATATCCAGCGTGACAGATTTGCAGACGATACTGTATTTGGCTTGGTCTTGGCAATGCCTTGATAACTTCAAAGTCAAACCTATATCTAAAAGCATCATTGTAACAGGCTGGAGCTACTTATTGACAACAAGATGGGATATGGAAACAAAATGTGATTAATTTATCTGTTCAGCTCTTTATGTGTTATGGGAATCTTGTCAGACTGTGCGATTATGTACTTCATATAACAATGTAGCTCTTGTATATAATAGGTCTTGTGACAAATACTTTTTAATAGAAGCCTGTGAAATGCAAAACTTTTCAGAATCTTACCTCATTTATGGTTGATTAATATTTTACATTATTTAGTGTTTTACTTGTGAACCAGTAGATTTCTGTGCAGTCATTATGGTGACATGATTCTAAGAATTTGGTGCATTGAAGTTTGGCAATGAGATTTTTTGAGAACAATTTGACATAGTTATTGCTATGATGCTACAGGTTTGTACATGATTATTATGCTAATCCTCTTTTATGTAATAACAATTTTATGATTACATTGAAGGCTCAGAGTTATCTTACGTTTAGGGGTTAGGTTTAGTTGAAAGGTAAGTTCAAAGGTAAGGTTTAAGACAAGTTAAGGGCTAAGTTTAAGGCAGGGGTTAGCTTAAGTGTTAGGTTTAGGGGTTATGTTAAATCAATCTAAACACAATCAGTACATTCTCCCATAAGTGTTAACGTTGATGTAATCTTAAAACATGTTTTCAGTCATTTTACATGTGCAGCTTTAAAGTCATAATAAAGTTTTAATAAATTACGCTATTTTATACGGTAAGTAAATCACTTATGATGGATGCTGCTCCTTGATGTTTAAAAGTTTTTAATTTCCTGCAGAATCAGCTGTTCCCCTGATCACTGGCCTTGATATCTTTTTTTGGGGAAGCTTCTTTCCCTTGCAGGGTCCTATGGAGTCACCCTTTTGCATGCTAGTAAGCTGGGTGCATCTCCACAAACACACAGGCACAACAAGGCAAGAAACTTCCCTGATCCCCACCCTTCCTTCCTTTCTCACTTCTCTATGCTAGAGGATGACCAGCTGCTGGAGACTGTGTTTTCCCTTGTGATCTTGTACTGGACAAAAAGTTCAGAGAAGCTAAGCTGAGACGGTTGTAATCAACTGGTTAGAATGGCCAATAGAAAACAGTTGGGCGGGGCTAGCTGTCCCTGCTAGCTCCGCCCAATCATTTTCTATTTAATTTTTTACTACTTTTTTAACAGTTTTTCTATTCTGCTCGGTACCACTGAGGTACCGACCAGAAAAGCCGAGCCGAATGCCACTCGGCGGCATTCAGCTATTCACTTAGTGCTGTTCGGCATCTATGAGAATAGGCCGAACAGTAGCGAGTAGCCTGCCTTGGATCAGCTGAGTCGAACTCCTTCTGCACTTCGGGTCGGCAAAACATGCTGAGCATGTTCGGCCGACCCGAAGCCACCCGATGTACGGCTGATTTCAGCAGATATATGGATGGAATCAGCTGTACCAGCCTGAAGTGAATAGCCGAACAGCGTTCGGCTCACCTCACATTGGGTCGGTTAATCACTCGGCTGCCTACTCGAGCTTAGTTAATAGACCCCATAATGTCTGTAAGAGCTTAAATTAAAGAAAATACTTTATTGGCAATGCATATTTGTTTAATCTGGATTAATTGTTGAAACAAATTTGAGAGTTTAATACTACTTTAATCAAAAATAACTTGTAATCCTGCCATAAAGGTCCTTGTTCAGACATTTCCTGATGGGATAACAATTGTCTCTCAATGGTACTCCTGCACTATGAGCCTGTCACATGTGTCCCTGGTGGATGCTGACTCACACCATTGTCACTACCAAGAAGTCGGCCTGGAGCCACAGCAATTGTTTATGATAAATAATACTGCTTTCACAAACTAAACATCAATGACAGGTTTGGGAGTTTGGTTAGCTTAAGTCAGGAGTTAGAGTAGGGAATAAATGATAAGTTTATTGAAACTTTTCAGCAGTTTATTTGTGTTTATATGTGTGTTTTACAAGCTGAGTTCATTAAACACAGATGCTGCTTCCAAAACCAAAAAGCTGCAGGGAAGTTCTTGGAAAATGCAGCTGCATGGTTACAAATAAAAATGTAGACCCTGCTCCTCGGTAATGCTGCTTTCCCTGCCATTGGCGTCTAAGAGGTAGCTGGTGTTCCACCAGGGACCACCTTACAAGAGTTTGTACTTAGCTGCAGGCTACCCTTTGGTCACCTAACAGGTACTCACAGATGCAAGGAAGGGAACGTGCCAGGTGGTGAGGAACTGAAACATTAGAGAGGCCTAAGGAACTAGGCAGCTGGAAGCAGAGAAACCTGGAGACTGCGGGGTGAGAGATGACGATGGAGAAGTCCTGATTGTAGGTCGTCCAAACACTTCTGTTGCTGCAGAAATGCATCAGGAACCCAGACTGTGGATACTGTTGAGACTGCAGGAGAAGTAGAAACTGAGGGTTCTGCAGAGGCGGTGGGAACAGATGAGGTATGACGAAGGCAGATGCAGCGAGGACTGTGAATACAGGTGAGGAGCAGCAGAGATGCAGCACTGAGGATATAGAAAAGGCACAGAGGAGATTGCAGTTGCAGCTAAGGGGTGCATCAGAGATACGGCAGAGTCTGAGGATGTTGCAGAGGTGCAGTGGGTGCACCAGAGATGCAGCAGAGTCTGCAGTTGCTGCACAGGTGTCGCTAAAATTGCAAGTGCACAGAGTTTGCAACAGAGTCTGCAGAGACTGTACATGCAGGGGTGCAAGGCTGTGGGAGTTAGGCAGAGACAAAAGGCTTCAGTAGCTAAGGGGAGCAACATAGACTCTATGTTTGAGCAGTGACAGCATGTTAAGCTAATTCATAATTGGTCTAAATTATGTTTTGTTTTTTATTTCTGCTTTGAGTTCAGTTTTAAACACAGTCATTATCTATATAGCAACCAATCAATAACTAATAGTTACCAATCATAATGCTGAAGTTAGAGCAGCACAAGATGAGTTCTGACTCTTTGGCTTTGGATAACTCCATTTTAAAAATAAGCACTTAAGTGATTTTGTAAATAAGGCTGTAAGTAGTATACACATACATAAATAATGACAAATCTAATAAATGTTACAGCAGTTTATAAGAATATGTAGGTATTACTCTGTTGCCAAGTCAATGAGATACAGGTCTTGTATCATGTCCTGGATGCAAAAATGAGTCCAGATAGGCAGTATAATATTCAAGTAGCCACTTCTAAAGGAAGTGGACAGTGGAGATGCCTTTATATCTTTCATGATAGGTTCACTTTAAGCTAAAGCATATGAAGCCTACCTATAAAGTATCATTTGAGCTCAATTTAGGAATTATTATCGAAGTGTATTTTATGGCATGATCAAGGTTAGGAAATATATTATGGTGGAAAAGTACACATATACTATGTATAGTGCACTTCCTATTCAAGTCCTCCAACTATAAAAGGTATGGATCATCGTATATATTTTCAAATTCATTTTCTTAGAATTGTATGAGCTGGGTTTAACGTTTATTGCCTGAAAAATTTATATTAAATGTAAATTTTACATTAGGTTAGATGATTTTAAAATCCAAGGTGTCAAAAGGCATTATTAATCTATAGTATGAGTTTGTTTGAAGCAGAGTTCCAGCTAAGACAGTGAAAGTCTAATGATACTATGTGGGGCTCATAGTCACCGGAGAAAATCTGTGAATGCTTTAGTGGACTTATATTCATTCCCAGACCCAGCATTATTGATTAGTGGAAGATTAAAGGGAAACACACCCTTTTCGGAGTAGGTTTTTGAGTATTTTATTCTATAGAAAATATGGAAGTCATTATGTACTTACAGCCAATGTTAATTATAGACCTCCTTTCCTACTCAAATTCAAGGATGCATAGCTCCAAACTGTCCTTCATTTTGATGAACAGTTCCTCTAGAGCGCCAGCCTTCCACCCCCCCCCCCAAAAAAATTACCCAATAAATAAAACATTAGGGGTCTAAGAGACCCCTGATGTCTCCTTAAAATGGCCTCTAACTGCTGTATACTTTACTCCTTGAAATAGCAAAAAACTTATGTTACAAAATAAACAATAAGATAAATTAAGAGTTTATACCTAAGGAATATCTGGGTGTTTCCCAGTCATTCCAATCCAACCACAACAAATCAGACCGTTTTACCTTTTTATATGTATTTAATTATTTGTATCAAAACATTTTACAAAAATGCTCTTCATATATTAGAATAAAACATTTACAACAGCTGTTTTTTTTCTACATGTAATTTTGCATGATGATTAATTTGAAAGTATGTGTGCCTATAGCTGGCTCCTCTGCACGTTTAGTCAGTTGTGCCTTCTTTAGGAGGATAAAACACAATGAGAGGTGAACCAGCTTGTTGAATCCCAAATGGAAAGAGGGAAACACAGGAACTTTGAACGTCGGCTCCTCCAGGGGGGCCGCAGTAGAGGCAACAAACAGGAAAAAGGTCAGTAATGACCGCCACTACCCGGCTGAATGCATGACAGTGTGGGTTTTCTCCTCCGGTTCTCCACCCTCTCAAGAAGAGAGAGGAGAGAAAGGGGGGGGGGGGGGGCCCCGGGGAAACAC
>NW_017306419.1:656544-678983 GCF_000935625.1 Nanorana parkeri
GTGCCATCATTTACTCTTAACTCTAAACTGATGAGCTCTAAAGGTTTTTACAGCACCACCTATCGATAATTTTGGCTACCATAGTCCTTTGTTGTTTCAAGGGTGCGCACAATTTTGAGACTTGACATGTTTGGTATCTATTTACTCAACACAACCTCATCTTTTATATTTTATCAAAAATAGGCATTAGATTGTGTTTGTGTGCACTAACATCAATGTGATTGTATTATTTACTGAAATTATAGATTTAAAAAAACAATAGCACATTTATTGTGTCACATAGAAAATTGCTACTGTTCCTTTTTTTATTAAAATATACCAGATAATGTTTTGGGGGTTTTAAGTAAGTTCGTGTGTGCAAAAAATTAAGAAATGGCTCTGGAAGCAAATGGGGGTTGGGATTTGGGGGGTTTTATAAGGTTAAAGTAAACCTTTCATGACAGAAATGAGGGCTGCTAGTGCTGACTACTTTTAAAAATATTGGATGACTGGTTGTTATGCTAACACACTGGATTTACCTGCAACCCACCCACATTCTGTTTATTAAGCTTCCTAGTGGATAGTTTTTTTAAACCACTGTGTCTGACAGCTGCCCTATTAAATACAGAGGTTGGGAACCAATCAGCAAAGTTTGCAATCATGTAATCACCATGAAAGCCAATCATAATGATTATGTGGCTTTGTTTACAAATAGGGAGGGACTTTGACAGAAGCAGCCAGCAAGCTGCAACTATCAAAGTAATAAAGACTGAATAAAATACACGAATTACAAAACAAGTAAAACAAGAAAACAATTAAGCTGTTAAGAGTAATCTATTTTTTCTCATTTCTGTCTATTTGTCAGCTTATATTAAAAAATCTGAGCAAGGTATTTATTAAAACAGTGTACCAAATAAATGCTGGAAATACAACAGCCTTTGCTGATACATACTGATTGTGTTGCTGACTGTAACTATGTCTTTTGAGCACTAGATGGTGCTGTATTGCAATGTTAGTCGATGCTAGTTTTCTATATGCATGCTTACTTATCTATGATTTATATGTTTCCTGTTTAATACTGTATTCCTGTATTCTGATGAAATGTCCTTATGATCAAGTACAACTTAATCCAGCATTCCTCAAGATCTCAGTGATTCATCTAAACACTACAATAGCCAACAATATAAGCCTCTTGTCAGTGTTGTGTTTTAATTATTTAGGTAGGAAAATTAGTCATACATTTTTAGCCAAGTTTGAAGATTCATCTTCATCTTCATTCACACTGCTGAATTTGGCTTAGCCATCTAGGCATCAATGACCCCAGGTCACAATGGGCTCAGTCACTGCTGGAACAACAGTGCAGAAAAGCCCTTATCCACATATATTCTGAGCCCGATATTCAAATTATGGACGCAAGGGAGTCAGCATGACATCTAAGTAGTTGTTATTCTTAGGAGAGCTCAGCAATGGCAGCCTCCTTTAAAGCTGAACTGGCAAACAGCTACATACAGCTGAAATCCATAAACTGGAGTGGTTTTATCTGTCAAAGTGTTTGTAAATTTGATTATTCTTTTTTTTCAATCTACACAGACCCACAGACATCAGAGCTTTGTTGCTGACCTTGTTTTTTCTATGCTGCTTTTAAAGTGCTATTAGGGTCAAAGGTTTTTAAGCTATTTCAAATGCTGATGGAATCACCTACAATGGCTGATCATTGATGTTTAAAAGTTTTAGTTTCCTGCAGCTGGTCCCCTGCCACTGGCCATGATATCCTCTTTTAGGGTGGCTCCTTTCACCTTGCAGGGTCCTATGGAGCCATCCTTATGTGTATTAATAAGCTAAGTGTGTCTCTACAAACACACAGGCACAGCAGGGCAAACCTCTCCCCTGCTCCCTGGAACTTCCTCCTCCCTTCTCCATTTCCAAAGCTAGTAGATGGACAGCTGCTGGGGACTGTGCTGCTCCTTGTGCTCTTGAACTGAACAAGAAGTTTGGAGAAGTGGAGCCGAGAGAGTTGGAGCCAGCTGTTCAGAAACATTGTGACTGTATGTGCTGGGGCAAAATTTGAAAGAAAAACTTTGCTGGGCAATGTATATTTGTTTGATCTGGATTCATCATTAAAAAAAAATGATAATTCAATACTATTTTAAGCAATATAGATTTCCACCTCCCTACACCAACAAGTGACCAGACTGTGAAGAAACAGCAGTACACTGATGAGGTAATTGCTCTATTCTCCTGTCAGCCAGTTCATTGTTAGTACATGTTCATGCAGCACAGCCAGATTGGCTCTGAGTATAGCCCTTTCATTTCTATTTTTGTGAGAGAGGTATTCAATTCACATTTAAATGCAGATAAATAGATGGTCACCACCCTCCCTGGCAACAATTACAATATTTAACCTTAAAAAATAAGGAGCTCCAAGATCATGATGGAACTCAAAGGCATGGAAAATAGATAATCTAAAAATGCCTAGGCCATTTTTGATAACGGAAACTATACCTGTATTAAAAAAAAACTATCATCATTTTCTACAGTATGAGATTAGGCAACAGGTAATAGAATTTCAAGGTCATCATCCGTGGAAAGTTCTAAGCTGTATTATTAACCTGTGTTTAAAAATAAATGTGGGGGACAGTTTAGTATGCTGTTAGCATTTATTTTGGTTTGTTGGATATACAGATCAGTCAGACAAGATCATGACAAAACCCAGAACACCAGAGTCAGAATAATGTATATAAATACTGCAAGCATAGAAACACTGTTGTCTTAAGAATCATTTAGCTACGCTGTAAACAATACCCTTTCATCCTAATAATGTAACCAAGAATATTATGTAATAAAATAAAAGTCATGCCCCAGCTTGCCATTTCCATTTTGGGTGTACAGTATATTAAAGAAACATATAATATGACACCAAAATAAGAACCAGGAACCTTCAATATCATGTTACCAGAACCAAAACCGGTTACCCTTACCAGTGTCATAGAATAATTCAATGTAAAATCAGACCTAAACCCATTTAATAGCCTATCTAATGTCCAACCACCCACCCTCTCTCTCTACTACTCTAAAAGGTCAAATTCACCCCTCCTTACACTTAAAAGTTGTTCTGGGTTGTTGGCAGTGCTACAGCATCAGGGTAGGACCTGTACACAACAGTGATACTGATTGGCTGCTTCTAACTGAGCAGTTAATCAGGAGCACTTCCTGTACACAGGTTTCAACCTGCATCACCATGCATAACCAGGATTGGAGCTGCAGAGAGCCCAGACCCAACATCAGAAAGTTTAAGAGAGGTGGTTATTCATGCATTTTAGTGGGTAGAGAGATATGATGTGAGGAAGAGGGGAAATACCAGGTTGAAAAATTGGTTAATGTCTGTTTTACATGTGCTGCCATGTTATAAGTACCATACGACTGTGTAAATTAAGTGTCTCCATGTTAAATAGCCTTCAGCCCCTTTAAATCTATATAATCAGTAACAACATGGTAGTCTAATAGCCTTGAACACAAGTAAAAGATGGAATCACCGTTTGGGCTACCCACCTCTTTCCATTAAATTCAATTTTTTTCTTTGGAAAGAGCCAAGTGGGACTGAGCTGGGTTTCTGATTTGAAGGAATTTCAATGAACTAATGGGCTTATTTACTCTGCTCCTTGTTTAAACCTGTGATCCTTTGCAGTTCTGACATGTCAAGCATCCAAATGTGGAGGGCAACAAAGGAAGTCAGTGATAAAGGAATGCAAAGCTGTAAATTGTGTTTCATTTTAGGAAGCTAAATAATAATTTGTGCTTAACTCACTGGAATCTCTCCCTACCATAAAAGGGTCATTTGGTTGTGTTTGCCTGCAAAGTCAAAAGTTCCTTATCTTGCATCTTTGGTGCACAGGCAGCCCCGCTGCACCTCAACAACACCTGTGGCCTCTGCTGCATCTCCACTGCACCCACAGCTCTGCAGCACCTCAGGTAACATCTGTAGCCTCTGCTGCAACTCCATTGCATCCATAGTTGGGTATTTGCTGTGTTATCTAAGCACCTGCAGTCTCCCCTGCAACTACAGTCTGAACCCCCGCTGCACCATCTCTGCACCCACAACCTCCAGACTCAGTGCTACCAGCTGCACAGTGTGCTGTGGCTCTCTCACATTACAGTTCCTCATTACCCTGCACCTACTCTCTTCCATGTCTGTGAGTACCTGTGAAGTAACCTGGGGTTATTCTGCAGTTAAGGCCAAACTTCTGTGAGGGGGTCCTTGGCGGAACACCACATATGTCTTAGAGCATAGCCTCAGGGAAAGCAGCTACATCAAGAACAAGGTTTCATAGCTTGGCTTGTGACAACTGTACAAAAAGTACACCTTCAGGACAGAGATAATTTTTTGCTTATACTGTATATGACAGACTCAGACCAGATGCAAAAAGCTGATGGCTGCCTGTTTATTAGTTTTAGATGAAGACCACTGCTTGAGTCAGTGAACCAAATTCACTCTGTGTATTAACAAACTAAAAAGTTGCTGTGCTTAATAAATATATATATTAGTTATATGGTTTGAAAACCATTTTGTCCACATTTTCCCATAATAAAGCAATTACATGTCACTAGTCCTGATAACTGATTAAATATATGCCTCTGTACCATATTTGTGAATAGTATTACTAGCTATTTTATGCATTTGACAATGTATAATTTAAGCTCTGAGGTCCTGTAATAGACAGATATGACGTAGTGTGGCGTCATTAGCGTTAGTTACATCTCCCATTCTCCATAATCAGCAGCCTCAGACCATAAAACTAACATGGAATTCAGAGAACTCCAATCATTACATGACTGCATTCTTAAAATATTCATCTATAATGGCCTGAGCAACAAAGCATTTCAGCAATCAAGCAGGTACAGTAAGTCAGCGGTTCTGTGATTTTCATGTACTAAATTACATGCAATGTATAGTGATGAATAATGTAGACGGTATGACAGCATCAACAATAATTATTCTACAATGCTTGCAGCTAAAACCAATAGTTGTTGTGCTATTAATATGACAAGGCTTTTATCCTTAAGTAAAATACAGCATCAGGGTAGGACCTGTACACAACAGTGATACTGATTGGCTGCTTCTAACTGAGCAGTTAATCAGGAGCACTTCCTGTACACAGGTTTCAACCTGCATCACCATGCATAACCAGGATTGGAGCTGCAGAGAGCCCAGACCCAACATCAGAAAGTTTAAGAGAGGTGGTTATTCATGCATTTTAGTGGGTAGAGAGATATGATGTGAGGAAGAGGGGAAATACCAGGTTGAAAAATTGGTTAATGTCTGTTTTACATGTGCTGCCATGTTATAAGTACCATACGACTGTGTAAATTAAGTGTCTCCATGTTAAATAGCCTTCAGCCCCTTTAAATCTATATAATCAGTAACAACATGGTAGTCTAATAGCCTTGAACACAAGTAAAAGATGGAATCACCGTTTGGGCTACCCACCTCTTTCCATTAAATTCAATTTTTTTCTTTGGAAAGAGCCAAGTGGGACTGAGCTGGGTTTCTGATTTGAAGGAATTTCAATGAACTAATGGGCTTATTTACTCTGCTCCTTGTTTAAACCTGTGATCCTTTGCAGTTCTGACATGTCAAGCATCCAAATGTGGAGGGCAACAAAGGAAGTCAGTGATAAAGGAATGCAAAGCTGTAAATTGTGTTTCATTTTAGGAAGCTAAATAATAATTTGTGCTTAACTCACTGGAATCTCTCCCTACCATAAAAGGGTCATTTGGTTGTGTTTGCCTGCATGACATGTCAGAACTGCAATAGACAGATATGACGTAGTGTGGCGTCATTAGCGTTAGTTACATCTCCCATTCTCCATAATCAGCAGCCTCAGACCATAAAACTAACATGGAATTCAGAGAACTCCAATCATTACATGACTGCATTCTTAAAATATTCATCTATAATGGCCTGAGCAACAAAGCATTTCAGCAATCAAGCAGGTACAGTAAGTCAGCGGTTCTGTGATTTTCATGTACTAAATTACATGCAATGTATAGTGATGAATAATGTAGACGGTATGACAGCATCAACAATAATTATTCTACAATGCTTGCAGCTAAAACCAATAGTTGTTGTGCTATTAATATGACAAGGCTTTTATCCTTAAGTAAAATACAATATGTATTACATAATTAAGAAGACCCAATATAAACAACTATGCACAGAATAACACAGCACACATGTACAGTTCTATAAATACAATTTCAAACAGAGCAACCAAAATTAAGGTAGTAAATTAGCTCTTTTATTATTATTATTATTAATCAGGATTTATTTAGAGCCAATAGTTTACAATAGAAGGAGGACATTAAAGTTACAATATAAGTCAAGACAAGATGGTTAGGAGGGGCCTGCCCATGAGAGCTAACAATCTTTGAAGCCTTCTGTACATGGCAGAAAACAGTAGGTCCACCTGCACTCAGTACAGCGCTTCCAGTTCAAGTAAAAATAGTGGTCCTCGCAGTGACAATCACGGATGACGCCGTGTACAACAGTCAATGAACAATAGAAATCACCAGCACTCCGTAAATGTAACGTCCAGCCCAGGTTCGTTCCTCAAAACGAACCTGTGTTTGAGTTGGCTCAGGTCAAGGGTTCACTTTCGCACTCTGTATGTGAGGAGTGATGGTGGAACCCTCTATAACATCATATGCCAACCACAGGGTACACGCGTGGAGAATGGGACACTTAGTGAAGGTAGTGTTTCTTTCCACAAGGATAAGGATATCAACCCACAGGATATTGTTAGGAGTGTTTTATGAGAAGCAATTAGATTAACCCCACTATAGGCAGGGGGACAGGTCAGTATATCTGGACTCAATAGCACAACGCCTCTAAGTATGCATATACACTTGAGTATTTATCAATGTTAGTTTAGTATGCACAGAACCCACAATATACACCCAGCTGTCACTTTCTATTGCATAGCCTCAACTGAGGCAGGGTTACTTGCGGCTGAGATGGTTAAGTCCAATGGCTGGTACCAGCTCAGCTGCTCCAGGAAGTTTGCAGGGGAGACTCCAAGAATCCAGGAGGTTTCACAGTGCCCTGCAGATGATAGAGGTAGCCAAGGAGTTGCAGGGAAGGATCCCTGTAGTGCGATGTGCCGTAGCAGCGGCGGCTTAGTGCGGTGCTTCAGGGGTTTGACCTTAGAGCAGGTCGGGTCCTGTTGTGTCAGGTTGTCGGCGAGTTGCACTGGCTCGACGTTCGCAACACTAGAACGCCGAGCTACTGCAACTCGCGTCATTTTAAGGAGGTGGAGAACCTGAAGTGGGAGGAGTCGAGAGCGCCGGCCGACGCCTCGGTCTCCTAGCGACGTCACGCCGCTGCTTTGAGAGGCCAGCCCGCGGCCCAAAACGACAGGCTCGAGAGATCCCATTACAGTAAATAAAATTCAAAAAAAGTCAATTTGGACTAAACGTCACACATATCTCATAATCCAACGTTTCGGGACCACGCAGGGTCCCTTCATCAGTCCCTTCATCGGCATCGGCACCGATATTAGTATCAGTATTGGTGCATCCCTAACTATAATGTTGATTTTGCTTCTGACTGGAGTTCTTTTAATTGTTTGCCATGTAAAGAACAATAGAAATCAGCAGCACTCCGTAAATGAAATTAAAAAAAAGACCATTTATTTGGACTAAACGTCACACATATCGCATAATCCAACGTTTCGGGACCACGCAGGGTCCCTTCATCAGGGCAGAGATGTGACAAAATCAACATTATAGTTAGGGATGCACCGATACTAGTATCAGTGCCGATGCCGAGTATTTTGGCGAGTACACGTACTCGCCCAAACGCTCCGGTGCCTAGCCCGATACTTCCACATCAGGAAGCCAGGCAGTTCGTCACTTGTGACGAGAGAGCATGGAGCCGGCTTTCCGGCCAATCAGGAAGTTAGGCAGCGTGTAATGACGCGCTTCCCGGCTTCCTGATTGGTCGGAAGCTGGCCATTCAGGAAGCCAGGCGCTGTGTAATGACGGGGTGACCGGCTTTCTGATTGGTATGGAAGCCGGCTTCATGCTCCCTCGTCACCTCATGATGAGGGAGCATGGAGCCGGCTTCCCGGACTATCAGGAAGCTGGGCGCCGCGTCATTACACAGCGCCCGGCTTCCTGATTGGCCAGAAAGCCGGCTCCATGCTTTCTCGTCACCTAGCGACGAGAAGTATGGGGACGGCTTCCCTGCTAATCGAGAAGCCAGGAGGTGAGTCTTTATTTTTACACGCTGCCCGGCTTCCCGGCTAATCAGGAAGCCAGGTGGTGAGTCATTACACGCTGTCTGGCTTCCTAAATGGGACTTCTGGTACTCGGTATTTGGTATCGGCGAGTAATGGAAAAAAATATCGGTATTTCGTACTCGATACCGAAATATCTGTATCGGTGCATCCCTAATTAAAGTGATAATGTATTAAATAATGTACAATTGAAAATTTTCCTTATAAAAGGAGAACCAAATTTACTTTCCATTCCTAGAAGAGCACATAGCCAGATGAAAGTGTCCTGTTATACTGTGTGCAAAAGCTAGCTGTTGCCACAGTCCACAAAGAAAAGCTACTGTAGCTGTTAGAGTTTAAAAACTAGGGGGAATGATTTTATTTATATTGGACCTGTCATTAAAATGAGACCCCCAGACAATTCCAGTCTCCTAAATTCTTAGGAACTGTGTTGATGGGCTAGGGGTTTGTGTCAAAGTCATCCATTCAATGAACTTCTGAAATCATTTAGCATTCATTGACACATACATTTGGCATGCAGTTGACATTTCTTCTGACCTGCATTCAACCTATAAAGTGGGTTTTTCAATTGTGTAGAATAGTATCGGAATGCAAAACCTACTTGAAGTGAACAAAAGCTTGTCAACAAATGCCCTCAAACAGTAGCACAAGTAGCACAGTAGCCCACAAATACTTCTAAAAAAGATGATGCTTTGATATCCCATGGTGTCTTGTTACCTAATGCCAAGGTATCTGGTTACACAATTTCTGCTTAAAGGAGAACTATTAGGTGAGTGCTTTTCACTCACCTCATAGTTCTAGCCGACCTGTGACAATGAGACTGTCACAGGTCGGCTCAGTAGATCGGGAGGTGAACGAACACATACCAGGTTCGCTCACCTCTCAATCCTGTCACGGCTCTCTGCCGTGACAGGGGGAGGGTCTGGATTCCCCTCTCCCTGCTCCGATCTGCCAGCGCTGACTGGCAGAACTGACGGGGGAGGGGGCGGGTACAGCTGGCTCTGCCTCTAGATAGGCAGAGCCAGCTGTCACTCACGCAGCTGGGCGGATCCCGTCATCTACGTCGGGATCCGCTCCGGCTGCGGCGTCTCAGTATACCGTGAGCTGTAGCTTAGGGTAACGGGAGGACGCTAGTTTGTGTCCTCCCGTTACCCTAAGGAGAACTATGGGGAAAAACACTGACCCCATAGTTCTCCTTTAAGAATAGGATCAGTAATCTTCCCTTTTAGATCATTTGATCTAATGTCGACTGTGTAATGTCCCGAGAAACTCTTTCCCCAACTAAGGTAACTAAGGACTTCTGCTGTCATTTAAGAATTGAAAAGAAAAGTGGGCAGGAAAGCAGGAGTTTTATTATTTAGGGAGGTTCTCTTTAATTCATCAAGAAGTGATAGAAATGGATATGTAACTATGCACAGACCAACATTATATTGTGTTAACTGTATCCACAGTCTCAGGTTCATCTACAGATATGAAACATATTTTTGATATTATTGTATGTGTTCTTGAATAACCCCTACAAGTGACTGCACAAGCACATACATCCACATCAAAATTCTATGGGATACTGAATCACCTTGGCAATGGTCAGTGAGCACTTAATAGCAAAAGCAAATCTATATCAAATACATTTTTATATAAATCATAGATGCTCAGTTTAGATCATTTGAGATGCTTCTTTGATACAACTTTTAATGTATGCTAGCAGGCCTTTTAATGAACTCCATGCATTTCTGCTAACTAAGGTTGAAATTTCTGAGAAAAGCCAGATGAGGTAGTGTGTGCTCATGGAAAATTTAAATGTCATTGCTGGCTGGGGAAGAATTTTATCTTTACATGTCATGTTTCAATGCTACATAATGCTGTGTGTTCATTTTTTCCCAGCAAATTTACAGTGACAACGTCTGCCATTTAATAGGTTATAATAAGGTGTTCGGTACATGCTGGTTTAAAGAAACTCTTCATAAGCTAGGTGTATTACTGGAATTCAAGCAGATATCCCATTTATATCAAGGGAAAAGCTTTCATACAATCAGTTTATAAAACAATCCCCAATGGCAAAGGTTGCATTTGAATTGTTAATGGACATCATCAGGATAACTTTCTTATACAACCATATCCTCTGCAGGGACGTGCAGTCAGGGGAGGCAGAGCCTCAACTAGTATTATGGAGGAAAAAGCTGTCAGCTTCAAGTCTGAACCTGACAGTTTTTTCTCCATTCAGATCAGCTTGTTACAGGTTACACAGCAGGGAAAGCCTCCTGTTAATTACAGACAGGGCTGCATCCGGCTTTTGACTGGTAGTTAGGTTACACAGCAGCAGGCTTCCCCACTGCTTGTGTAAACGAACTAGTGAGGCAAGAGCTGTCACAGACTCTACTCTGTGTTAGAGGTATGAGTTTCGGCGAATGGGGGCGGCGTTTGGGCGGGTGGGGGTTGGGCCTCAACGGGCTGAGGGCAGAGCAGGATGTGACATGCTGGGGGCGAGGCTGGGGAATGCCCCATCAGGAACCAACGGTACCGCACGTCACTGATCCTCTGATGTGTTTTAAACCCATTTTACTAATTATCTGAATAATAGAATTTTGTGGGGAATTCTACAAGTGTGAGTGAGAGGAAGAGGCTCAAGATGCTGAGCTCAGAAATAGTTTTAAACCCATTTTACTAATTATCAGAGTAATAGAATTTTATAGGGAAATCGCTGTACGATCAGGATATGGAAATATAAGTATTATACACAAAAAGGGAAACTTTCGGGAGAGAAATATAGAAGCTGCAATTGCTGACTTGTTGTGAAAGTACATTCTCGGAGCCAGCATCCATTAGCTTGCACACTACTTATTGAGTCACTAACTCAGAACAAGCCTAAAGTGAACTTAATAATCACATTCTAGTTAGATTTGTACCAGCAATTAAGAATGTTTAGCAGCTTCCAAAATTCCATCATGACAGGTTTCTTATTAAACTAACTTTCATGTGTTTCCAAAATCCCTGCTTCATATAATATCCTGGATTTGCTCTTAAGTACCCCTTCAGACATTTGTGGTCCATTGTGGTGTGTTATATGTGTTTAAGTGTGCTACTTTAAACATTAACTTATGGTGTAGTGGGGCAGCCTGTTCATTTTGAAGGGGCTGCCCATGCATCATTTTTTTAATGCAGCATACATCAATACTTGGCATTTCTTTTGTGGGCCACTATAGTTGTGCATTGGAGTAACATTCCAAATGAATGGCACCACAATCCACTGTACATCGTGCCCTGTATCACTGTGTGTTGCGATAATGTATGTTAAAGCATGCATTATAACACTTGTTGCTGCAACACAATGATCTGAAGGGTGACTTTAAGAGAACAAGATTTTTTTTATTACTTGTAGAACTTACACTGGCTTGTGTAATCCTTTTTCATGCTCCCTCCCCTAGAGTACGGAAAGTGACCTCATCATCTCAGAAACAGCATGGGAGTGACTCACACATAATGGCTTTATTTTCATAAAGGCAAACAGGATCTTTCAGCCCTACTTGTCCACTAGTGCACTAAAAAGGATCACTACCCCCTGCACTTTCTAATTAAAGTTCAACTGAAGCCAAAATATTTTTTGGATAGAAAGGAGAGGGATTATAACATCTGTCAGTTTGTCTTTGCTGTCTGTGCTAACCCACCCCCCGCCCCCCCAGTTAGGGAGATTCCTGGAGACCATATCACTGAAAGTGAAAGAAAGTCCCAGATTATGGGTGTTCATCCGAACAGGAATAGATTGAAAATATTTCAATAGGGACAATAGATGTGGGGACCCTGCTGACCACCAGGGGTTTTGCTCACTTTGGAGGGACTTCCACTCACTCACTTCCTGTTGTGGCTATCAGACAAAAAGTGAAAGGAAATCTCCCCAGTGGGACACATATGGCAACAAAAGCTGACAGCTGATCCTCCGTAATCTATCCAGAACTAAAAAGAGTTTTGACTTCAGTTCTAATGTAAGATCAGATAAGACAAATGTTCCCAAAAGAATACACTTCTCCCTAAACTGCAACAGACATTGGATAGCTAAAGTACATTTTCTAAAAGAGAAAATAAGAATATTGACCCTTATCTTAGTAGTTAGACCATGCACCTATCTCAGTGTAGGTGGCAGCGTCCAAAAGTGGGGTCTTTCCAGTCTGTTGTTTTGGTCTGCTGAGCCTTGGAAAACACTAGTGCTCTATCAGTAGCAGATAATTCTCATTTCAGGTTTTCTAAATATAAAAGTGCCTTCAATTGGAATGCAAATGCTGTCATTTGGCCAATGTAAATATTACTGCCGAACAGTTACATTATCAGTTTCCCGTCAGAGCTGTGAACCTTATGAATATCTTCTTTATTCCCTTTTATTTACTTAACAGGCATTCCATTTTGGAATTGCAGCTATCTCCATCTTTGTGGTGGGAGATATATCATCACTCAGAGGGGCAATGTCAAATTGTCAAGGAGTGAACAAATCTCCAACAGATATTTATTGCTCCTAGACCTCCAATTTCACAATGTTTTTTTAAACATTTAATGACTGGTTCTTACAAAAACATTAACACACCTATAGATAAGGGAAATTCAACAAATTATTGTTACTTGTTGGTAATGGTAGGATGTTGTATTTCTCAAACTTTCTGTGTTTTGCTTTTTTTTCCTTGCATGTGACTGGGTATTCTCTGCAAAGTGAATTTTTACCACATTCACTAAACTAAGGGAGAATTCCCCTGCAAAGCGATTTGTCTTCATTAAATCAACCCCACTACTTTTCTTGATTGCAGATCCTTACCTTCTTCTGTTTAGCTACTGAGACCATGACATCCTTTAACCCCTTCATGACTGAGCTTGTTTTTAGTTTCTGTTTGTAAATGACTGACACACTTTTGAAATTTTTGCTGTGTGATTCTTCCACGTCAGCAATATACTTTCTTACAAAGTGCACCCACGCATATTATATATTGTTTTTTAGAGGACAGATAGGGCTACATATTTATATCACATATGTGTGTCTAACGCCTCACTTAGGACAAATAAAATATAAAAAAAGAGGAAAAAAACGTTAAAAAAACCCAGTTTTGATTTGTAGTATTTTTTTTACAACACCAGCACAGCTAAAAAAAATGCAATAAATACATTTATTTATTTGTCCCTTATTTTATTTTATTTTTTGACACATTTTTTTTTTACACTTTTCATAATTTTTTTTTTTTTACACTTTTCACTTTTTTTTAACTTAAAAATTGTATTTTATTTATTTAATTATATCAAGCAGTCATTGTGAATTAATCTCACTGTTACTGCTTGATAAATTAATACATTTTTGGTTATTATCAGGCTGCTTCAAACTTCAGAACAGCCGATAATAAGTTAGTGACACTGATCCTGCAGCAGTTCAGGATTCAGCTGTCACTATAGGTTTTCTGATTGTTGCAACAACGATCAGCAAACTGAAACATTCTTCTTCCAGGAATAGATACATTGTAGGAATAGACACATTATGTATCTATTCATGAAAGAAAAAAAGAAAAAAAAGCCAGTATAGCTTGAGAGAGATATCTCTCGATCTATACGAGCTGTCAGAATGCCGGCAAAAGCCGGCATGTGTGTCCGCTTTGCTTTGACTCTCAGACACCCGATATTAAGGTATCGGGTGTCTGAAAAAGGTTAACCCTTTCATTAATGAATGCCTCTGTAGTAAGGGCATCCATTAATGAATGTTAAAAGCTGATTCTCAGCGGTTAACAGCCCTCTAAAGCAGCAAATAACTCGTCACGTACAGTGTACGTGACAAGTCATTTGGTCCCTTTGTGGCTGGACGTACAGTGTACGTCTCCCGTCACGAAGGGGTTAAATGAATGCTGTTACCATGGATGCATAAGATACCATGAGTGTAGCCTTACAGGGTTAGTCTACCTACGACTGACAAAGGAAGTTATGGTGGCACATCTTCCTGCTGGATTTTTAAATCATTTTGTATGTTTGAAAACATCTTTAAAAAGTTGTGAACCAGAAAGACCCATGTTGTAACATAAATAATCCAAGAAGACTCTAAGATGTGAGGGAACAATGTTGAATATTCCAAAAATATAAAAAGCCAGCCAATAACAAAAAATCCCCAGATTACACCGACAACTGAAATGTTTCCTATGTGTGGCAGTATACTTTAAAGTGAGCTTGCTAATTAAATTCTTGCAGCTACAAATATCCTTATTTTCTACATGACCCTGAACTGAAATAAGCCAAAATACACACCAGCATATTTCCTTATTGCAGTACCTCCATCTCTCTAAGGCAACAGCAGCCTCAACCACATAACGCACAGAGAAATGTGACAAGCGGCTGCAGTGCCATTGTAACAGCTGTAACAGACTGTTAACTTTGGCTACAACTCATTTTCAATTTGGACTAAGAGGACTTCCCACCTAATCTGTGCAACACCATAATCTCCTGTTGTGCCTTTATACCACTGCTATATTTTTTGGATTAGCTGCTGACTGCTTGACTTGGCCCGGAGTTGCAATCTCAGTAGAAAGAAAGAAAGAAAGAAAGAAAGAAAGAAAGAAAGAAAGAAAGAAAGAAAGAAAGAGAAAGAAAGAAAGACAAATGCTTCCATTGTGTAAATGTAATTGAATGTATTTTATAGAATTCTAAAAAAAGCACCGTATCTATATGGTAAAGGAATTCTGGTTTAGATGACTTTCGTAGCCACTCAGCAGTTAAAAAGCCGGGCCCACATAAATCTATAGAAATCATGATGATGTACATTTTTTAACATTGTATAAATCTATGAAAATAAAATTCAGAATATACATTGTTTTCAAGGAGAGTTTCACCCCAGGAGATCTGCAGCAAGGTTACATTTGTTGGCAGTGCATGCTTACACTTTTATGAATCTTTTGTGACCTAAATAATGCCAAACACTGTAGATAATTTAGACGTTAATGAGTTTCTGGCTTCATCAATAATGCATGCTTATAAGAGACACCGTGAAACCTTTTATAAAATGACCATTCATTTCTTTTTTAGTCCTTATATCAGTCTGTTATGAATGCACAGTGAGAGTCTGCTGTGAGAATGACAATGTCAGTTTAACAAAATCATCAATTTGTATACTAATTTCCATGGTATTAGACATGTAAGGACAGGAATATAGGCGCTGCCACTGCTTACCTGTTGATAAAGTGAACCTGTTATTTGCATATGTGTAAAGAATGTAAACTTAGACACCCCCCAAAATATAATTCTAATAACATGTTAAGGTTCTCTTAGTGAGAACACATTGACACTCTAAGCTAAACTCCTGTTTTTATAGAGAGGACACAGTAACACTCCAAGCTAAAATCCTGTTAGTAGAGAGAGGACACATTTACCAGAGCACCTGCTGCACTGTAAGTGGAAAGGGAAACTTAGTTACTTGTTTCTGAGGGAACTTCCTGTCAGTTACACACTTGTTCCCTCAGTGATGAGTGTCCTCCATTCTATTGCAGGTAAGGGAGATGATTCTTATAAGCATAACTGGGAATATAATAGATTAAACTGGTCTAGCTAATGTTCCAGTGACAAGTGAAAGTAAATGCAGTGTGATTATAGGACAGGTGGCATCTTCCTTAGTGCAGCTTTGGGGGAGGATGTTCCCAGCAGACAGAGCACATGTTGATTCTGCATTTGGATGTTAATCACAATAATTCTGTACTGTACCTGCACAGTTGTTATGTTTTATATACTGTATTATACTGTATTATTGTTTAGTCAGTTACACACTTGTTCCCTCAGTGATGAGTGTCCTCCATTCTATTGCAGTTCATATTAAAGCACCCTAATTTCACCCAACCCCGATCGCACTGTGGAGTTTATTCGTCAGAAGTGCAACATATGCAAAGCAATGTAATAGGTTCCCGTAATTGCGGTCTTCCCCAGTTGTACCACACATACCTTCCCTTGATTTCCACACCACTCTATTCAGTCACAGGGACATCCAGCTTTGGGCTCATTTCCCTTACTTTCATTTGACAGCACTGCTGCTTGGTGATTGGCTCCCCATCCACCCAGCACTATCTTATAGGGGCAGGGAGAGAGTAGTCAGTCTTGTCAAAGCTTCAAGTAGGACATGGTCCACACTGGCTTTCTTTCTACTCTCCTGAAGGGAGAATAGAGAAGCAGGGGAGTGAATGGAAGGTAGAATGTGTAACTAGGGAGGGCAACAGTTACGTTAACTTGATACTGGCTTTACTACTTGCGAGTTATTTGCCTGGATCACGCATGCAGGGCAGGAGTCCACGCTTTCCTAATTTCACTGACTGCATGTTTATTCTGAGAAAGTGACTCATTAGATAGTAAGACCATGGAACTTTGTATATTTTAATCCTTAAGGACAAACCTATGGATATAGGTTTGTCCATTGGGAGCATAAAATCACTTGTTTCATTGATGGATTCATAAACATACATCTGACAGTAAAACTAGACAAGCACATTTAGACTTTGTATTAGGCTATTTGACTGGAAAACCAATTAAATTGATGACAATGCGGGAGTAGGGTATTGCTTGTAATACCTATACATTATTGTATTTTATAACAGCCTAGAAAAAGTGATAGCACCATCAGTGACTGTGTCTACTTTACCAGGAACGGGTAATGATTCAGACGGGAGACATTACTCAACGCTATGGGTTTTTTAAATCTTAGCTGTCATGGGCCTTAATCATAAGCAAAAAGTAATTCTAAACACAAAAAGTAATTTTAACACAGCCTATGTATCAGTAAAAAAACTTTTATGTGCCACCTATATTCTCAACTTTTCTTTAAACTGCAACAGACTGAGACAATCATTACTTTTAGGGAAAATAAAATCCTTCATAGACAATACATTCACAGGGCTATTCACAAAAGGGTGAAGAGTTTGGAGAAGGCAGGAGAAGTGAACAGTCTAGGACTGTAGCAAGCTAAACTGGAAAGTGAGCTGAATTGGAGAATTTCTCTAAATCAGCTATGTTGTCCTAGATTGTTCACTTCTCCTGCCTCTTCCAAACTCTTCACCCTTTTATGAATAGACCTGTCATTGTTGCTTATGACCCTCTCAATTTTTCTGGGAATTTTATAAATATGTATATTGTATGACAAGTATATAGTTTTATGCATGCCCCTGGTCTTTTAATGGACCCGAAATATTATTTGATAGCGTCACTCATAGTATGCTTTTATGAGCAAATCTGTTAGAGGTGCAGAAAAATGTACTTAGTACATGACTCATTGGACAAGGTAAAATAGACAGGTAGGCAGAACCCAGTGTTCAGCTGCTTATGATTCACACTTTTCAAAGAGCATTGTGAAACGTATTTATGGCTCAAATACACTCAGATCCTAGGATAGAGAAAGAATATATTTATACAGTTTGGCCATTTATACCAGAGACGCACATTTTTGGCAATAATAATATAGCTTATTGTAAAGGTGTCAAAGTTTTATCACATGACGTAATTGTCAACTTTATTGTTATGATAGCATTAGCACCCCTAGAATCAGCATTATACTATAGATTGTGCCTAAACTTAAGGGTTGGTGTTTAGGGTCAGATTGAGTATTAGGTTGAAGGTTAAAGGTTAGGTTTAGGAGTTACATTTGGAGTTAGGGTTATGTTTGAGATTGAGGTTAAGATTCAGTAAATTGCTATTGTTTATGTTTGGGTGTGAAAATGTAATTTTTCGATGTGATTCATGGACATGATAGAAAAGGAATGCAACCTCTGCCAGGTCTTGATACAGTATATGATTTGGATCCCCACTAGAGAAATATCCCATCACTTCTTGTCCCTCAAGTCTTTCCTGCATCAACTAATAAAATGATTGCTTCTGTCGTGTAAACTTCAACAACCCCGTCTCATCCTTTAAAAGGGACCACAGTCCAAACAGAGGGGAAATATAGCGTCCTTCCAGGACCCAGCCGCGGTGTCCTGTACAATATATAATCGGAAGCAAAACACAACCTAAACTACTGTCTACTATATGTTCCTGAAATACTATAATCATGATAGTAATAGTAGTTACAAGAGTCATTTTAGAGTCAGGCATACTGGGCATTTCCCGGTGGGCCAGGCCAAACACAATCAGCCTAATCATGTTCGGTCCATCCCGGCCCACTATGCCCGAAGGCTTGCTTCAAGCTGTCGCTACCTTGCAGCTGCAATCAAGCGGCATAAGCAGCCACCTGATGGCCATCTAAGGTTGCAAAGGCTGGAAACTAGTTCCATCTGACAAGTTGTGGAGAGGATCGTGGCTATATGGAGGCAGCTGTGCTGAGGTGCCGCAGCTACGATCACACCAGTCAGTAGACATGTGCGATTCGTTTCGTTACGAATCGAAATTCGTATGAATTTTCCTGAAATTCCGAATTTCGGAGCATCCGAAATCCAAATGGCAGTTTCCGAATTATATCCGAAATACGAAATTCCGTTAACGAATTTCGGATCTGAATTTCTTTGAAACAGGAACTAATATTACCCCTGTAAATGAGGTTGAACAACATGACAAGATTTTTTTTTAATCCCAGATACGGATCCGCTGCTGCTGATGCATTACAATACACAGTTACACACACAGGCAGGAAATACGAAATTCCGTTGGTGTATTTTCATTCCATTAGGAACATTTGTTATATTGAAGGTAAAAAGCAAAGTACATTTATATTGGAGTTGATGGTAGTTTTTTTTTAAAGTCCGAAATACGTAATTCGGAATACGGAATCCGTTAACGGAATTCGTATTTCGTTTTGGTTGACCAATCAGAGGTTCTCTTCTGCTGCTGAGAGTTGCATTACAAATACAGGCAGGAAATACGAAATTCCGTTGACGTATTTTCATTCCATTACGAACATTCGTTATATTGAAGGTAAAAAGCAAAGTACATTTATATTGGAGTTGATGGTAGTTTTTTTTAAAGTCCGAAATACGGAATTCGGAATACGGAATCCGTTAACGGAATTCGTATTTCGGATAAAAAAACAACTACCACTCCAATATTAACAAAGGTATTTTGCTTTTTAACTTCATCATAACGAATGTTCGTAAAGTTACGAAAATATAACCGCCACTAACGAAAATTCGTATTTCGTACGAATCCGAATTGAGTTCAGTTACGAATTACGAAATACGAAATAACGGATATTCCGAAATGAAACGAAACAGAACAAATTTTTTGACGGCGCACAAGTCTACCAGTCAGTTCTCTCTCTCCTATCAGCCACTCTGTAGCTGCTGTGGCTGGGGAGGAAAGCCAGTTCGGCTGATGTTCTGAATTGCCCGCTCAATAGTCGGACTTCTCTGCGGCCACCTGTAGCTTTCTCTGCCCACTTCAGCTGCCATAGACTGGGAGGAAGACTGCAGCCTCACTCACCATTGGCAGAGAGAGAGTGGGTCCTGAAGTGAGGGCACAAGGAGGTGGCTGGGCATCATGCTGGACTCGAGGCTTCACCTGAGAAAAGAAAACCCCCCTACCACTGACCTCTGCACTCTGCTTCACACTGCTGTCCTCTGCTTCACACTACTGTCCTCTGCATGTGTGTGTCACACCGCTGATCTCTGCACTATGCATCACACCGCTGATCTTTGCACTATGCATCACACCGCCGACCTCTGCACTGTGTATCACACCGCTGACCTCTGCACTGTGCATCACACCGCTGACCTATGCACAGTACATCACACTGCTGTACAGAGACTGATGAGACTAGCTCAGTGTTCTCTGTACAGAACTGTGGTATATGTCAGAGCTACATAACTGTATATAAAAATTGCGTGTGACTATGGGAGTTCATTAGAGGGTAAGCTACTTTAGGGAAGAGAACGCTAGGGGGGTTGGGGCGGCCAGTGAGATCCAGTCCCAGCAACCCCCCCTCCCCTGGGAGCGCTATCTGGCGGGTGGGTGAAGACTAATACAGGGGTACCAGGAGAAGGAGAAGACTGGTACAGGGGGTCTCGGGGGGCCTGAAGAGGGTGAAGACTGGTACAGGGGGGCCGGGAGAGGGTGAAGACACACCACTGGTACAGGTACAGGGGTACAGATGAAGGCGAAGACTGTTACAGGGGTACTTGGGTGGGCCTGGAGAGGGTGAGGACTGGTAAAGGGGGGCTCTGTAGCTGGTGATATTCTGCATTGCTGTCTAATGTTTTGCTGGGATTTGTAGTCTTCTATACCTGGTGGTATTCGGCATTGCTGTATAATGTATTGCTTTGATTTTTAACCTGTTTTAGCTCTTGGCATTCTGCATTGCTGTATAATGTATTGCTGGGATTTGTAGTCTGTTATACCTGTTGCTATTCTGCATTGCTGTATAATATATTGCTGGGATTTGTAGTCCGTTAAAGCCAGATCCATTCTGCATTGCTGTATAATGTATTGCTGGTATTTGTAGTCCTTTATAGCTGGTGCAATTCTACATTGCTGTATAATGTATTACTGGGATTTGCTCAGTCTGCTGCTGCTCCAGCTTGGGCTGCAAGCTCCGCAGGGGGTACATGTCCCGGGGCTGCTGTGGGGCAGGCTGAGTGTGCTAGGAGGCTGGTGTGCATCTCATCGTGCAGCCGATGAGTAAGGCAGCGAGGATGCCACCAGTCACTAATTTTTCACTACCACCCTTGGAAACCCATCGCCTTTCAATAGGTTTGTTAGGCTAGCCATCACCTGAACAGCCCACCTATTGGATTTTGAGGACGGCTGTGCCAGTCAAAGACAACTAGCCTACTTTGCTGGCTCCGGATGCAACGGATATTCATTAGGTAACACCATTGTAGAAGATGGGTAATATTAATATTTGTCCCTGTAATTAGGAAAATTATGCGGCCGTCTAATTTGCCTAATTAGAGAGCTGCATGTGCTCCTGGCAGCCTGCATTTTATTACCCGTATGCTCATTCTACACCTATTCTGCCTGTGTACAGAATAGGTGGTATCATGCCCACGTTGCTGGAACACTGTAAGCGTTATTTCAGGAGCACCTACCTGTACCTGCTCAGGGTGAGATGGACAGCTGGGGAGGTGGAGATCCACTGAGGATATTACAACAATTCTCTATAGCAAGCTTCCTATATTGTTGCAAGGTTTGTACGTTGGTTGTAGCAAGGCTTGTGTGTCAGCTGTAGCCTTTCTCTACTTACTAGTGGCTGGCCATGCCCCATGATTTTGCTTCTGCGTTTGGCTCCGCTCCCTTTGTTGTGAGGGGTGGGGCCTGTCGGTGGTTACGTGATTGGGCTGCTCAGTCTAAAATGCCCAAGCCTATTTTTTGTCCCAGTCCGACCCTGCCTGTGTGGATCAAAAAACTCTCTTGATAAAAAAATAGACCCTTGGAAATTGTAATTTAGGGTACTTGGCCTTATTATCCTTGACAAACATGGTTCAAAACCATGCTATATTACTTAGCAGTTAAAGACTATTTTTAATAATATCATCTGCATTAAATTTGGCTTATGTTTATTTATAGGAACGATTATTAAAATGATAGATTAACATTTGATGGAATGCTGGAAGTGGCAGCCTGAAGTGTGTAAACTTTGTAAATAATTCAGTGCTTTCCTCTAATGGTACAAGTGCAGTCTTCCATGTAAATCATGCATCTCTAAATCTGTATGCCATTAGTGCTGCCATTTGGTCATATGATATGTGTCATTTAATTTTCACACATCTGAACCACAGAAAGGTATTTGCTCTTATCTACAAATCATAAATTATGTAAAGTAACTGTCTCACACTAGCGAGAGTCATGGGAGAGCTACTAGAATACTACTAGTCAATGAAAAATGAATGTGTCTCCTAACATGACCTCTTAGGGGGAAGCTGTCAGGACATACATATGGGAACTGCCATTGCCGACTTGTTTTTAGGTGTAGAATCTGGAGATGGTGTCCTCACTCTTGTATCACTATCCAGTGATCCAATGACTTAGAAAGAAATATGGAGCTATTAAAGTAAGAACTCTGGAGCTGCATACTTGTTAAGGTCAGCAACTTACTTTTTTAAAAATGCCTGCAAAGGAAGCTTCTATATTTCTTTCCTGACAAGTTCCCTTTAAGGAACATGCAGAATAGATGTTACTGGAGGTGATGGATGTAGGTACTTGGGTGCACTAGTATGCTGTATTTCATTATACTCAAAGTGTATGTCTGGGCAA
>NW_017306419.1:679068-695717 GCF_000935625.1 Nanorana parkeri
GTGCAATATATATATATATATATATATATATATATATATATATATATATAGCACATTTTTGTAAAATGTGCACATCTCTTTTTGTTTCTTTAAAAAGACTGCAGGTACAAAGAAAAACCTGTTGATGTCCACAGTATTTTCAGTCCTGTCCATTTCTTTTCTATGAACTGCAGGACACCTCCTCCTCACGGTATGGGGATGGAAAGGGGCTGTTTGTAGTCCAAATCAAGAAAACAGCATAGGGTGGCCATGCTGCTCTGCCAAAGATACAGTACAGTGTAGAAGTGTTTTCACCTTAGGACAAGAAGGGTGTTACTGGCAAGATCATTGGGTGAAAATAGTGGAGGAAAAGCTTCAACAAAAGCTGCAACATAATGTTTTTGGGTTTACACTTTAACTACTGCCCTCCCTAGCTGTTCACATGCACCTTCCCTTTATACCCCCACTACTCCGTTTAGTCAAAGGAAGTAAATGGTTCTACTCCGTTTAGTCAAAGGAAGTAAATGGTTCTTCCAGCATTTGACTCATTCCTTTTCTCCTAAGTGACAGCACTGGTCCTTCCTGTTTGGCTGCCCATGTGGGCAAGAAAATAATCCCCAGGCCTAGGAAAGGAAACGTGTTATTGGCAGGATCACCAAATGCAAAAAAAAGTAAAAAGCTGAAAAAAAGAGAAAACTAATGCAGCCACCACATACAAGGGCTAGCCTGCGCCTACCAGACTAAGCTCAGGCAACCAAGATAAAGTGACACATTTTTGTACTTTGCAAAAAAGCTCCTGAAGGTTTAGGCACCCACAGACGTTAGAAGAATGACAGCTTCCTTTATTTGGTAACACTGAGGGAGGATTGTTAAAAGTAGGTACCGCTTCCTTGAATTATACATCTGTATAGGGGTGAAAGTTTCTAATTAAGTACCATACAGTAACAGGTTACAAGGAAGATGTTTTTGACTAAACTCTGTTAAATGCTTTAAAAAATGGTAATGGTAATTTAGAGTTGAAGGATCATTTAAGAGATACCACCTACACCCAGAAAACTACCAGTCTTACAACGGGGAGGGATCATTAAAACTGGTTAAAACCAACATTGGGCACTGTAGTTGTTGACCAAAGTGACTAATAAGAATTCTTCTTTAATTGCTCCAGAAAGTTAAAGCACCCGGGAAAGATTGCTAAAGGTGGGTACTACTGTCTTAATTCAACAACCGAATGTCCCTGCATCTCTTTGTGTCTCTGATCCTCCCACAAGGCAGTAAACAAAGATGTCACTATCTAACAGCAATTATGATGTAGGTATTTGATTTGATTACACATTGTGTGTTACATTGTTGCTCTGATGAAGGCTCCCTACATGGCCCCTACATGGTTATAATTATTGCAACATGTATGATGATCTGTCCAATTAAATGGACTTTTTCACTTGAAATTTTTTACTGAGTGCTGGTGATTCCTATTCATTTACTATCTAACAGCAAGACTTGCCAATTAATTGCAATTCTATATTACAGAGAATTGACAGTGCAAGACATCATTGTCAGACTTTGTCCATGTAAATTCCATCAAATCGGGAGAAGCCAACAGGTAATAAAACCTATTGTCAGCTACACAAAACTGAACTATAGGTTGGCCTTTAAACAGGAACCAAAAAATTGTGACTCAGGTAAAGTTTAACATCATGATAATCAGTACAAGACATGCCAGAGCTTGTTATAACACACAGATCCTTCAAAATCTTGCAAGGTCCTTACAATAATTCACCAAATATGTTCCCAAGGGAACTTAAATGTACATACAATGCAATGGCACGTCTGCTGAGTTGGTGAACAGGACTGTGAAGGGGCCTCGTAGCACATGAATCGAGGGAGGATGTGTCATCTTTCTTGGGGAATGTCCTAGTCATCTATGGAGGTACCTTCAGATCAAAGCAAATTGGCTAATCAACATTTTCTTTGTCAACAATCAGGTTGGATGCATGTTGGGGTAACACAGGTGGTCCTGTTTTATTTTTGCATATGAGGCTAATGAACATAATTCACAATCTGACTAACTGAACCAGATAAATACTTACCTCTGGGAAAGTCAGGCAGATTGGAAAAATGATTTATGATTTTTCTTTCATCTCTCCTGATAAAACAGAGATAAGCCAGCAGTGTCTGTAGCGGTGTATGGGATATTTCTCACAACATGCATTGTCCACTGTGCACAGTAGATGACATAGAACACAGAGCTCCCAGCTGGAGACAAACCTTTCTGTCCTTTCTTCCACTATTCTGTTGCTAGATTTGCTGTACAAAGCTGTAGAAATAAATGTGCTATTTAACTACCAGACGTGTTTAAAATGCTTAACATCATGCTAGAATTCACTCTGTAAGTCACTGGTAAATCAAACATTACTTTCCTTTCTTGAGCACCCTGCCTTGGTTAGACATTTTTTTTCTAACAAATCTAAATGCTGCACAATTCTAAATGTTTCTCTTTGCATAAATTACAATAATGTATTTCAAAATTATGTGACCTACACCAAGGAGATGCACAAAAATGACTAAATATTATTCTTTCAGTAAGAGGTCCAACCCAAACTGTCTGCCTGTCTTCCTCCAAGCACTGGTAATACTGCAAGATGGAGGTTTAGTGTTCCTCGCTATGGCAAGGCAATGCGTGACTATGGTAAGTTTTGTCATTTGACTGGGTGATGCTATGCTGCAGATGTGATGTGGAGGTTATTTTAGGCAGGACACTTGGTTAGCAGTTTACAAATTCATGAATGTCACTGTTGCACAAAACTGGTGTCTTCACCAGGTCTTCACAGAAAGTAATGTGCATGTGTGCTCCAGTGGGGGAATGATCTGTGAGGTGGACTATGAGTGCTGCTGAAATATGAGTTCTGCCTGCCTGGGTAATACTCCAAGCACTGGTAATACTGCAAAATGGAGGTTTAGTGTTCCTCGCTATGATAAGGCAATGCGTGACTATGGTAAGTTTTGTCATTTAACTGGCTGATGCTATGCTGCAGATGTGATGTGGAGGTTATTTTAGGCAGGACACTTTGTTAGCAGTTTACAAATTCATGAATGTCACTGTGGTCACAAAACTGGGGTCTTCACCAGGTCTTCACAGAAAGTAATGTGCACGTGTGCTCCAGTGGGGGAATGATCTGTGAGGTGGACTATGAGTGCTGCTGAAATATGAGTTCTAGAGTAATCAGGGTTCTGTGATTCCTCTCTTGCCTGCCAGATGCCCCCTACAAGGGGAAGCGCACACATGCACAAAGATCAGTACTGAACTGCCCCCTCATTGTAGAGCAGCATGAGATACTCCTCATGTCAAAGCAGAACTCCAGCCAAAAATAACACCATAACAATGATTAGTCTGTTAAAAGAAAACCATAACAAAACCAAAGTTTGCTGCAATATACACCTTCAATCCAGGGATTTCCCCTGCCCACTTCCTCTGAGCCCAGGCTGTCCAGGATCCTCCCCCAGTCTGTGACTGGATAGTGAAAGGAGAAGCAGCACAGTGATGAACTCATCTTTCAGTCATTCTGCTTTCTCATCATATCCACATTCTTTTTTCAGCACATACATTGATTGCCTCCATATACTGATTCTTCCTCTTGCATTCCAATCCCATTGAATAGGGCACATGAGAGGCTGATACTACATCCAATTCCGGTACTTAAGACTGCTTACATTTAAAAAAATTTAATAATATATTAATGATTACAGAGCTGCAATATTTGTGTCTTTCTATAGTTTAGCTTTAAACACTGAGCACAGCTTTTTCGCATTAGCACCAAAGCTAGACATACTGTCATCTATTTACTATTATTTACTGTACTGGTAGGACTGTGTAAGTGTGTGTATGCTTTAGAATAAGTGTACATGAGCGTTTGAGATTTACTTCTTGCAAGCACTTGTGGAACAATTTGGAAAGATCCAGAACACAGTGTTTGAACTTTGAGATGGATCTTATGCTCATTTGTGTTTACTAATGCTTTTCCTGTGCTTCATATTGCATGTCATATAATTTTGACTTTCCGCTAATGTTATTCCAATACAGAAGTCATGGTTAATTGGTGATCCAATATCATCAACAGGGGTATTTCTTTATTCTAGAACGGCAAGATATACATCTTCTTCATTTTGCTTTGTCCTTACGATCATATATTTGACAGTGTGAAGAGCTTTCCCAATCTTTCATTTGACTATTTTAGGACTGGATATCATAGGCTTTAGTAAACTTTTCAGATTCTTTTGAAGCAAACTGAGGTCCATTGCCTGCAGTCAAACTCTTCTGGAATTTCACATATAAAAATCAGTTTTCAGTTTCTTAATGACAGTCATATCAAAACGTTATTCAGGGGTGCTGTTTTTTTACTCTGTCAGGCCCATCTGTCCTTGACATCTGTCCAGGTATGTGTATCCTTGTTTCTGTAGTTTTATTGCTCAATTAGCAATTTAAATGTGGACCTTCAGATTACTCTGAGCGAACTGTAAGACCATCTCCAGCTGAGCAACACTCTTTTGTAATCTCCAGGCTTGAACGCAAAAATAAAAAGAACACTGATACTCTAATACTTGTTCAAGCAAAGCTCCTCCATCACTAAGAAAAAGTTTCAGTATTAATCCCAGCGCATCTTTGAGCAAGGGGAGAAAATTAGTAGCTTGCTGCAATGGTTAGCTCCCCTGCCTGTGTCAATATACCTAGTATACTTGACAAGACTGGTATGCCACTTACTGATCTGGCTCCATTTCTAACTATTTTGCTAGTGTTATACTACTTTGTACTCCTTCTCTAGGGCCATATATTCTGATGCTGGGCTTGAACTTTATCAGTATTAAGTCCGGCTCCCTCCGTCCTCCCACCCTCTTCACAAGCAGGCAAGCCGCCCTCCACTCCTACACACAGACGGGCTCCGGCTCTCCCCTCCTCTTCACAACATAGGTGTTTGACTACGGCCGCCCCCCAGGAAGGTGCCGCCCTAGGCAAACGCCTACTTTGCCTCGCGGTAAATACGCCCCTGGTATTACTACTGATAATATTTTAGCAGCAATTAACAGGGTCGGATGGTTAGACTATCCTCTCTCCCTCGGTCTCTGCTCTTTGCCTTAGAATCTTTAGCCATTATTCTCAGGGACTCATAGGACTTTAAAAGGAATACATGTTGGTCCCACAGAGGACAACGTTTCCTTCATGCAGATGACACCCTGCTGTATCTTATTGGCTCTTTATAATTCTTACAAGCTGCCCTTTCATTGTTCAATACCTTTAAGACATAACTGTCTCACGTGATTTGATGACTATACTGACCTGAACCTTCCTCACAGTCTTCAACAACTAAAGTTGAAATGTAAAAACTGACATTCACTTCCTCTATCACCAGTATTAACCTATCAAAAATGTTTAGGTTAAAAAAAGGGTTTTATACTAGAATTAACCTTTTTCTGGCCTATTTTATATGGCTGGCTGCAACCATCAACTTGCTATTTCAACCTTTCTATGTCCGACCTCCAGAGGGGGACTCGTGCTACCTAACTTTCAGCCAAATTTCTGCTGAGAGTATGTTGGTGATTCTCTCAGCCTCAAGACAACCCAGTGGTTGAATCAGAGGCAGCAAAACGGGGTTCCTACACTGCGACAAGGTATTTAGTATTTCAAGGTCCTTGATCACACCCAGACATTACTACCCCCATGAGTACTGTGTAACAAAACCTGGTTCATTTTTTCACATGATGTGAACCTGTCCTAAAATCAGACTATATTTGTGACAGATCTCGCTATTAGGACAGTTGTGGCTATTGTGTTGTATATTGATCCTGCCATATTTTTCTAGGTTTGATGGATGGTCTGAAGCTACTTAGAGACACACAACTTTCTATCTTCTACATGCTTTTTATGTGAGGAAGATCATACTCTTGCTTTGGAAGCAACCTGGCCCTCCCATATTCTCACACTGGAAATTAATAGTCGATTTGCAAATTCCCCTGTATAAACAGGAACGAGAAATCAAACACTTCCCCATGATTCTCCTGAATACCTCCCTCATTAGAAAGGATTTTGTACTGTATAGGTCACACTGTATTCTCATATTTGAGGTTACATGTCTCATACATGCAGACAAGCTGTGATATGTCTAGCATATAATTGTTATTTTGAAGTTGTGATATCACCTCTCACACTGACGTATCTTACTGTGAAAATGTCCATGTAAGCCATTTTGTGACCCTCCACTTCTGTACTGAACATCATTATTTTGTATCAACTATGTTTATATGCACAAAGTCAGTAAAAACATAATACATTTTACTGTTAAAAAAATGTCATAAATAAATATAGAAACATTTTCTTACATAAAAACATAAAATGAACTTAGGCACTAAGAAAGGGAAAGGGAAATAAGGAAGAGATTTAGCACACCCCTCTCTATTGGCAGCTGAGATGCAAAGGTATGCCAACCAAGGCTTGCACCCTCACTCAGGGTTCCCTGGGCACACAGAGGTTTTGCTGACACTTTTTGCTGCTGCCTGTTAGGGGGTTATGTTAATGTTATATGTTTCTATTCATACCCAGTTCACTTTAGCTGCCTGTTGACAGTAACATTCACTTTGCTAATTAGCTGGAAAGCCAATGCATTTGCATAGAAATATAACACGTAATTTGACTCTTTGCCGTGGGCAATGACTCCATATTTTTTTCTTTGGTTTAATAAACCAGACCCAGTATATTTACCATAGCTTTTACCCCTGGTTTACAGTTTAACACATACTGACAAATAACATGACAAATCAAAATTCAGATGACAAAACACCAGCAGAAAACGACGTGCTCTCGCTACCGTTTACCTAAATATCAAGTGTAGCATAAACCAAACATTATAAACAAGAACCTTTCATTATGAAACACAAACAAGGTCCTGAAACCTATTTTTCCTTGAAGTTCTGCTATAAGACCCTGTAGTTTTTTTTTCTTCCATGTAAAAAGCTTTCAGTTACTACTTAGCGAATGTGCTATTGTGCGTGATCCTAAGAGCCCAAGAAAAAAACATAAGGGTAGAGAAATAAGCAGGAAAATTGTGCTTTCTTTCTATGTGCATTGAATGGAATATTGAGTTAATGCTGTTACTTGCAGAAAAGGTTCCTTTTAAAACAGAAGCCTATTGATTGTTGTGAACTGCAGACAAAAGGCAAGTCATTAAAGGCAAACAGCATTTAAGAATTTCAGGTTGGGAATCATTACTATGGCAACACCATGAACACTATCAGAGTAGAATAATATCTTAACCATTTCTCAGGGAACACCTGCATTATGGCCTGCGGCCCGGTCAGAAGCAGACGTGGAGATAGAAATAATAAGAAGCTCTTTTGAGAGGAACTAAATTGTCCACTCAGCTGTAGACTTCTTTTACTTTGAGATTAGTTCGCTGGTGTAGTCTTTCAAAAAGTGCGCCAGGTCTACCGTGCTGGGATGGGGAAGGGCGATGATTATCAAGGGCAAGAGACTACGATGGTTGGAATTTATAATGGAGTCACACTCAGAACTTTCAAGTTTTTTTGTAACTGGGGAACACATCTATACATCACAGAGATCTATTAAAAGGGTTCGATTTGACTTTAACAGCCAGGCTGTTCAAAAGTAAAGCCAATGCAAGGCATGATCTGGCATGGCAGTCTAGATATCCATCAGTCAACCATGCTGCTTAGGGAGCATGAGCATTGTTGCTTGGTACACCACATGCAGGGGTCTGTTGAGCTGCTCGAGATTGGGACTACTGCGCTCTGTGTTGAACAGCAATCCAGATCCTACATGCTGCAGGCATAGGGAATTATAACAAAGGCTGTAGCACACTGGTGCATTAAGAAAGACTGACATGTCAATTAATTTTGACAAAGCCTGACTGCAGAATAGCTAGAAACAAAATCAGGCTTCAGTTGGGCTTTAAAGAAAACCTGTCATTAGAAATACATGGAAGCTGTCTGTGCTGACATCTCCTGTTTGTTGTCATGATGGCTTTAAAGTGTATCTAAACCCCAAAACAACAATGAAATATATTGCCGCTTACCAGCCCTCAGATTTAGTGGCTGCATTCATTTTCTATCCTCAGTCTTTTTTTCCCTTTCTTTGGATCCTGCCAGTAACACACTTCCTGTCCTAGGGTGACAACACTCACACACCGTATTGTATCTACGGAGAAGCATCATTGTCACCCCAGGAAAAGAAATTTGATAGAACTTTAGAACAAGATAATAGATAGAAATATGGCAGGGCTGAGGACATTCAGATTTCAGTACAGCACATGCCCTGTGTTGTCACTAGAAAAACTTACGAGCTCACTGAATTTCTGGCAGGATTCACATGCATTTTTCTATTTTTGAAGCAGATACAACAGAGGGTTTACTCAGGGTTTACATTCATTTTAATGATTCCAGTCACAGACCCAGTACACATATGTAGATAAGGACTAAATTATTTACAAAGTACTGAAGCCAGGAACAGCCAACAAACTAGCATTTTCAGGGCCTGTTCACACCATATGCAGTTGTGATGCAGTCCGTTTATTTTAACTGCTGCAGTCAAAATACATCACAATGCTTTCCTATGGGCTTTCTTGTGCCTAATTCACACCATTGCAGTCCATTCAGATGCAGTCAAAAAAAAGTACTGCTTGTCCTATTTTACCTGCATCAAACTGCATCTAACTGCACTAAAACGCATCAAAACGCATCAAAATGCACTAAAACGCAACGGACTGCATACAAAAAAAACAGAACTGATTGTGGCATCATCCAGGGTCATGCAGGGGGAAAAACGCATCAGCACGCATCACAAACGCATCACAAACGCGTCAAAACGCATCAAAACGGATCACAATGCAACTGCGCAGACGCACGCAGTTGTGATGCAGTTTCTGGTGTGAACTAACCCTCAGATGCAAGTTAGCAATGCAGCAGTATTATTCTCTCATGTTAATGTTTCCTTTAATCAATAAAAATATGTGCAAAAAATTGTGTTGCATTCCAGTTCATTAATAAACCACTGCCAAACATATTTAGGGTACCAAACAGAACAAAACTACACAGTAAGCAAACACAGCTTAGCAAAATCAATATTGTTTTTAAACTCAACAACCGCCATATACAGAATGGTGCCAGCAGCAACAGCTTGACAACCATAACAAAACACAAAACAGGACAATGACTGACAACACATCATTCACCAGAGTTTAATGTATCAAACTCTGAAAAAGCTGAATAAATATAAGACATAAAATAGACTCTCAGTGACACCAGTTGGATGCATCTAAATGGATACATACAACTCCATACAATTCAATACACCATCCAAACGCTACGTTCCAGATCCTTTAAAATGCTTAAAGCTGAACTGCAGGCAGAAATATAAAAAACGCTAGAATGAATGCAATCATTGATTTATTAAAAATGTTTTTAATGCAACCAGAGTAAGTACCTGTTTACAGTCACTCTATCTATACGGCAGCACTCAGACTAAAATAGGAAGGATTACTAGTTTTAGGGGTCACCTTGCTGCAGTCCATATAGGCTGGCAAGAAAGATACTTCCAGGAGAAGAGTGAGCAGCGGGATACCTCATTATTGTGCTGCTGCTCCTTCACTGTCCAATTACAAGATTAGAGCAGAGAGGTGACTTAGCTGTGCTGCTTAACTACCCTAGCTCTGCTGTCTAGATGAGCTGTTCATATTTCAGAACTTGATTGACAGAAATGCAAATAGTTTTGCGTGTAAAACCACATCTATGTATGCATGCAAATGCCTTATTTAGCAATATGTCTGGAGTTCAGCTTTAACAAAATCATATTATAAACAAAATGCAAACATCCAGATCCACAAGCCCTTAGGTAGATTCTGATTTGTTCAGTGCTTATGGGAAGAGTACAATGTTAAAATGGTAAGAGACAGACAAAGAGGTTATAAGCATCTAGTAAGAGGTCGTTGAGAACCACCACACAGTCAGCTAAGAGTCACATGTGGTTTCCACACTGGTTGAAGCTGCCTTAAAGTGATATTAAAGTCAAGAGGTTCTTAAGCTACAGTCGATTTCAAATGCTGATTAAATCACTTACAATGGATGATGCTTCTAGATGTTCAAAAGTTTTAGTTTTCTTTCAGAATCAGTTGATCTCCTGAACACTGGCCCTGATATCCTGTTTTAGGGTGGCTCCTTTCCCTTGCAGGTCCCTATGGAGCCACCCTTGTGTGTACTAGTGAGCTGTGTGTATCTCCATAAACACACAGGCAGAGCAGGGCAAGCTAATCCTCTGCTGCCCGCTCCTCCATCCTCCGTTCCCCAAGCCAGTAGATGGACAAATGCCGGAGACTGTGCTGTCCTTTGGGATCTTGTACTGGACAGGAAGTTCAGGGCAGCTGAGCTGAGAAAGTTAGAGCCAGTTCAGAAACGTGATGACTAAGTGCTTGGCGACAATAAAAGGAATACGTTGCTGGACAATGATTGTTTGATCTGGATTCATTATTGAAAAAAGTTTGAGAGTTTATTACTACTTTGTTATCTGCAAACGGGAAGCCTTGGATAGACATTGGCAAGTTACTGAATCCATAGACTTTCTTAAGGGGCACTCAATGGATTCTCAGTCAAGAGGCATAAACAAGCACCAGGTGAGATATATTGCTGGTTTGAGGAAGGGGACTACTAGACATAGTCAATGATGGTGTCACCTGTTCCCTTTCCCTTCTCCACAGGAATAAATGATCAGTCTAGTTTAAGTAAGAACAAATTAAGCCAAGGTAGAGGGAGATCTAGAGACTTTAAGCCTATCTCTAGGGAAAACATAAAACTCACCTAGGGGTGGGGCTGCCCTCGTACTGCAAAGGTTTCAATGCCTGTTTAAGTCTCTAGTATTCGGAAAACCAATTTTACTTATGTGATCCCCGCTCCATCATCAGTCAGCACTCCCCTCAACTCCCCTTCACTTCAGCTTGTGAACAGTCTCTTGGAGTCCTCATGTATAATGTCGGGCTACAGACCCTGCATTGTACTTGATGACATCAGTAGGCCTTCTATTCCTGGAGCGTTGAAGGGGGGGTGGGGGGGAGCTGTAGGTGCAGGTCTTGTAGTCTTGATGGAGTGGGGATCAGGTAAGTAAAGGTCCCATTTCCAGGTATCCAAGACCTCAACAAGCATTTAACCTTTGCAATGGGAGTTTCAGGTTTTTCCCGCCGTTCAGCTTTAAACAACCAGACGCAGAACAATCATTTTGAAGGGGATTTATGTTCTATACTCTTCTACTTTCAAGTGGAGCAATTCATTGATTCAAAAAAGAATGTGTGCGCAGAATCTCTGTACCCACCAGTTATGAGTCTGAACTCATTAATACAAATACGTAAACACATAGCCATGTACGTAGAAATTATTTTCATTGAATGAAAAAGAATGTCGATTTGAGCTTTCAGTTTATAGACATCGATTTACCTACCTGTCAAAAACAATATTGCACTTTAAAAGATTTGGACTTACTATTGATCTGATTTTGTACTCTTTTGCCAGTGCCAGTGAAGACTTGTAACAACTTTCAAGGTCCTTTTTATGGTTATCGTTTAGCTGTCCTCTTGCAATAGGCCCCACAGTGTGAATAACATCTGCAAGACAAAAAAAACACAGATTTAGAAGGCATTAATGACTGAACCAAGTTTATGTAAAATGTAAAACCAGTAAAATGTAAAGTTGAAATAATTAAATGTATTTTAAATGCAGCTAATTTAGGCACCAGAATGTGACTTGGTAACATCCCAATTATCCATATTCTCCTGTAGAGCAGCACCGAGACTCAGAGCCAGAGCTGGGAAAACACACTGACAGGATGAGAGAGCAGAGTTAGCTGAGGTATAAGTTTTATCCACTGCTGCTATTTCTTTTTTTTTATAAATTCTTTTTTATTAAAGACTTTCGTACAAAACATAGCATAGACCTTCATGTCCGTGAAGGTACACAGTGCAGTACATTTATATAACAGTATAACATTATTAACCAACCAATACACCCCAACCTCTGCTATAGGAACCGTCCTACAGCGAGATGTTCCCCATCCCCTAGCAAGTGTGTGTCTCCCCACCTCCCGCCGCCTCTCACTGTGTGTGACTGCCTCCCTCACAGGAGTACAACAACTACAACGGTGTAACAAGCAAGGATTAGACACTCAGGGAGTGTTTCACCTCCAGTCTTAATTGTACATTATAACATCACATCTTCAAAGGTTCACATACAAAACAGCCATGGGACCCCTATCCTGCCGTATCCGCCGACTCCATCCATCCTCCCCAAACTTTGGAAAACTTGTTCAGACATCCCCTCCTCAGGTATGTTGCTTCGTATAGGCTTGAATATGAGTTAACCAGGGCCTGCCAGTCAGACAAGCTGGGCGGGTAACTCTTTTTCCATCTTAATATTATGACCTTGCGAGCACAGAACAGCAGAATTCCCAGGAACGTCTTCCTCGCAACAGAGGGGGCAAGATGTTTAGTCAGCCCCATAATACATGTGCGTACACTAGGTTCAAGCGAACTCTCCAAGTACTGGGACACATTCCCTGCAACGGCCTCCCAAAATGGTCTGATCCGCGGGCAGGCCCACAAAATGTGGATGAGATCCGCCAACGGTTCAGAGCATCTCCAGCATCCGAAGCCCTCTCCCCCATATAGGCGAGCCAGCCTCAACGGAGTATAGTAGATCCTGTGTAAGATTTTAAATTGAATTAGTCTGTCTATGGCCGAGACCAGGTGAGAGAAGGGGTAATCCCACGCGTCCTCCCACTCATCATTCTGCTGCTATTTCTTCACTGTTGAATAACAGGCTGGGGCAGGGTGACCAAGTTATATTTAACTTCGATAAAGACAAATCAGGTCACTACACCTACTGAGCCATCTGGCAAGACTGTATACATCTAAGAACCAAATGGACAGAAACAAAAATCCATTGGCAGGTAAAAAACCTCCTGTATACGTATTTCATCTGCTTTCCAAGAGGTCTGTTTTTATGTATACTGTTAAAAGATAATGTTCTTGTCCTATATTTTTTCTAATAGCTGAAGAGTGACATCAGAATATTACATATAATGTTTCAAGGACACAGAGAGGGGAATTTATCAAAACTGGAGCAGACAAAATCTGGAGCAGCTGTGCAGGGCAACCAATCAGCTTCTCTGTTTCAATTTCAGATCTTAACTGAACAAACTGAAAAGAGAAGCTGATTGGTTGCCATGCACAGCTGCTCCAGATTTTGTCTGCTCCAATTTTGTCTACCCCTCGTAGTGCTTATAAAAAAAAAATCACGCACGTTGCTTTGGTGATCAAATTTTCAAAAGGAATGAAATGCTTGTAATATTATTAATCTTATATACATTAACTTATGGTTGTTGTTTTGACAGGAGTTCTCCTTAAATCCCCCTGCCCCCTCTAAATCCTCTACAGTGTACAGAACATTTGCATATACATATGAGATACAAGACTAAAACAGTCCAAAATCAAGTGTACCCATCGCACTCCTGACCGAATAATACCCTTAGAGTCGGGTGGGTGCTAAAATGACTGCAGATGCCTCTGCAACCAAAGATAAGTGTATGTATAAAGTAACCACACTCAATAGAATTTCAAGTCAAACACAGTTTATTCACTTGATTGCTATCACATTATATATTGCTGTATGATGTGATAGCAATCAAGTCAATAAACCATTTTTGACTTGAAATTCTATTGTAGTGCGAGTGACTTTATACATGCACAAGACTAAAACAGTCACTACTAGTGACTGTGTTAAGCTGACCATACACTGGTAGATTTTTGTATGAACAGTCATATGAAAAATCTCATCAGAACATTTGATAATGCCAATCAGAGACTTGATAAATGGTGTTCAAAATTTTGTTTGATTTTAACATTTGACTTTGGAATGGAATGAAAATTACATTTTCTCAAATGAGGCCAGGGAAGAAGGAGATCTAGAAACTTAACGCCTATCACTGGGGTAAAACATAAAACTCCCTTTGAAGTGGGGCTGCCCTCGCATTTTAAGGGTAAACTGCTCCATTAAGTTTAGGGTATTGGGAAACACAGTTTTTGTTACCTGATCCCCGCTCCGCCGGCAGTCAGCGCTCCCCTCAACTCCCATTTTTGCTGTCAGAATACAATAAAGACAGCAGGGGATTTGTCCATCCACAATCATAAGCGTTGATGGAGGAATCGGTTATATTTTCTTCATTCAGCCAGCAGGTTGAACGAAGAAAATACATATGGCTATATCCAACTTAAGTCTGTTGGCTTAGCTCCACAAGCCAGCAAGTCCCCAACAAGCAGTATAACCTTCTTCCTGGTGTCCAGTGGAAGCTTGAGCTTGAGACTGAATCCATGGGGAAGATTTATGTGTAATACAGACTGAAATAACTGTAATCCTGAAAATTGAACTCCAGCAGATATAAAAGGCACATGTGTTCATTCATTTATCATAAAATTTATATTTGAAATGCAAGTAGCGTAAGAACTTGAATTTGACCTGGTATCAGCCTCGTGCAATCCTCTGTATGGAAGAAGCATAAGGAGGCAGCATCAGTTGTGCTACTCATGTGCTAGCAAGGGATATGCAGATAGGAGAGAGCAGTGTGCTGCTTCTGCTTTCACTGTCCAGTCAGAGGCTGGTGGAAGGACTAGACCACTAAGTCTGCCTTAACTGCAGCAGAGAAAAATCAGGTCTCATGTAAGCATGTAAGGCTGATATTAAACATGCCATTTTGTGTACAAGTATCTACATCAATATTTCATTCATTTTGGCACCATGTTAGTCTTAAATACATTTAACAAATTAAAGAGGGATTCATATTAACAGAAAGTAATTGTAAGTCTTTTGCAAACCCAAGCAATCTAAATGTGATAACACAGGCATAGCAGACATTTGGATGAAACACAGTGATATTATTTAGATATCATTTAGATATGTATGTGAAATCCAAAGGTGAGAAGTTGCCAGGCTATTTCTGGCTTGTTTGGTGGAAACACATTTAACTTCAAGAAGTCGAGTATTGCAGAATGAGATTACAGCTCTTGAAATGTACACTTTTTGTTGATAATTCCCTGTCTGTACTAACTATATGCATCACAAAAAAAAAGATTAACCAGTTGACATCCGCGGTGTTAAAAGACCCGCCGATCGCCTATATGTGAAACACCCGGTAACGGGTGTGTGCATTTAGCGGGTCTTTTCTGCCCGTGCGTGCCCGCTAGGGGGCGCGCGCGAGCAGAAAAAAATTGCCGTCTGGAGACGGCAACCCGCAGATGCTGCAGTGCCGTCCGTCCGTTTTTTTACTACGGGCGGACGGCAAGAGGTTAAAGAACCAGCTTGCACAAACTTGGCTGGCAATTTACAGGCACTGTTAAGAGAAGGTTAAGGCCTTGTTCACACCAAATGCAGAGCAGATCTGCATGAGTTTCTGCACACGCAGTGCAGTGGGTTGTGCCGCGTTTTTTGCAGCGTTTTTGATGCGTTCCGGACCATTTTTGGTTAAAATTATTTTTTAGTTTAAAATGGGCTTTCACTGCGTTCCAGGGCATTTGCATGCATTTTTTATGCGTTTGCATGCGTTCTAGAGCATTCCAAAGCAGGTAAAATAGGGCCTGCTGCAGTTTTTTTTACCTGCTCTGGACCTGCTCTGGAATGGAACGCTGCGATGTGAACTGGAGCTAAAAATACCATTGGAATACATTGGACACAGTTTTGCTCTGGTCTGTAGCTGCTCTACTCCTGGAACGCGCTTGGTGTGAACAAGGCCTTAAAAGAGTACCTGAATAAGAATTTTTTTAAAAATGTATAAAAGAGGTGCACCAAAATGGAATTTTCTGACCGAAATCGAAAAGAAAAAAAATTGTCAGGCCTAAACCAAAACTTTTTTTCTAACCTTTTAAAAAAAAAACTATTATTTTATTTGTATTTATTTTTCATGACATGTTTTTATTTTTTTAAAGCGCTGAATACTGAAAAATGGCCTGGATGGGAAGGGGGTTTAACACCGCGGATGTCAACTGGTTAAAATAGAAAAAGAGTCCTCACTCAATCTCTTTTTCTGAAGCCCCTGGTATGAATGAACAGGATGCCTCTATACTGAGTGCTCCTGTCCATTCATAACCTGTGGAGATAGTATGTTTACTGTGATGTAGAGCACTCCCTGTTCATTCATAATTGAGGACACAGTAAACATACTATACCTCCAATTATTTGCAAGCAGTCAGCGATCAGCAGATCGCTGACTGTTTGTAAGTGCTCTCCATCCTGACATGCCGTCACAGGAGGCCTCATAGCTGTCTCCTGTCCCACACCTTTCCCCATCCTGATCTGTCGCAGAAGGCCTTCTGACGGTTTCTCTCCTCCTTGCTGGATGCTGCTCTGTATCAGAGGGGACACAGAGCAGCGCCCAGCAAGGATGAGAGAAACTAGGGATGTACTGCAATTTCGTACAAAAGATGGTAGTTTCTGCATTTTGCCCAAAGTACCATTGTTGGCCGATATGTTTTGGTGGCCGAAATTTTGGTGCATCCCTAATATATATATTAAAATGTATATAATATATAGAGATATTTCAAAATTGCCACCCGACAGGCGCTGAGCTCTAGTAATCCTTG
>NW_017306419.1:696049-705469 GCF_000935625.1 Nanorana parkeri
TATATATATATATATGTATATCCTGTAAGTTGTGAGGTGTGGCCTCCATGGATTGGACTTGTTTTCCCAACATATCTCACAAATACATGATTGGAATGGGATCTGGAGAATTTGGAGGCCAAGTCAACACCTCTAACTTATTGATGTGTTGAACCATTTTTTGCAGTGCAGCAGGATGCATTATCCTGCAGAGAGAGGCCACTGCCATTAGTGAATACCGTTTCCATGAAGGGGTGTACTTGGTCAGCAACAATGTTTAGGTAGGTGGTACATGCCAAAGTAACATCCACATGAATGGCAGGACCCAAGGTTACCAGCAAAACTTTATCCAAAGCACCACACTGCCACTTCTTCCCATAATGCATCCTGGTGCCATCTCTTCCCCAGGTAAGTGACACACATGCACCCAGCCATCCACATGATGTAAAAGAAACCAATTATTCATCAGGCCACCTTCTTCTATTGCTCCATGGTCCAGTTCTGATGCTTATGTGCCCATTGTAGGTGCTTTCAGAGGTGGACACGGGTCAGCATGGGCACCCTAACTGGTATGCACTGTGTTCAGACACCTTTATATCGGGACCATTATTAAATTTGTTAGCAATTTGAGGTGCAGTAGCTCTTCTATTGATTTCATTATATGCACCATCCTTCTCTCTCTACATGCATCAATAAACCTTGCCCGTCCATAACCTTGTCATTTCACTGGTCTTCCTTCTTTGGACCACTTTTGATAGGCCTTGACCACTGCATACCGGGAACATCCCACAAGAGCTTCAGTTTTGGAGTTGCTCTGACCCAGCCATCTAGTCATCACAATTTGGCCCGTGTCAAAGTCGCTCAAATCCTTATAATCGCCCATTTTTCCTGCTACATCAACTTGAGGGACAAAATATCCACTTGCTGCCTAATATATCCCACTCACTTTCAAGTGCCATTGTATCAAGATAATCAATCTTAGTGTTCGTAATGTTATGGCTGATCGGTGTATATATATATAGATATATATATCTGTATATATAATTTATATATCTATATATATGTGTGTATGAATAGATATATATACATACTGTATATATACACACATACACACACACACACACACACACACAGTTTATTGCAACCCCCTCCTCATTGACCTGCCTCTACACAGGCTATCCCCCCTACAACCCATCATGAATGATGCTGCCAGATTCAATCCACCTTACCAATCGCTCAGTGTCTTTAACCCCTCTACAATGACCCTGATGTTAGGCAAGCAGGGAGGTGGGTAATTTTAGGGCAAAAAGCAAGGTGAAGCTCAACTCTTGTGAACACCATACATAATAATTGGTGAAACAACACTCCAAGACCTAAAGCATGGAACACCCCATTAGAGGTTATACAATTTACATAGAGGAACTGAAACTGAAATACATCTTTAAATATTAAAAACTTTCTCTCAGGAGGATTCTTAGCCAACAATCATCTACAGTATCTTGATAGATCTTATGGCATCATGGTGATAGGAGTAATGTTGGGTTATGTTCCTGGCATTCATGTGAACTGACAAAGACACTTGGATGAGTAGTGAAATGTCTTTAACATTACAATACAGGCCAAGTTGAATGTGGCTTATTACTACTAGCTATAACATGACCTGGATAAATGAGAACCGTCACAGATATACTATTTAAAGATCAGATTATTTTAATCAGAAAGGGTAAAGAGACCTTAGGAGCAAAGAACTGCGCAAATTAGGAAGTGAATCAAGTTGACTAGTACTGACCCTTTAACAGATCATGTAATGTGACAAAATACATAGCTAGCGATCAAGTCACATCGAAATAAAATTCTAACCTCACACACGGTACACAAAGCATGGCATATATCATATTATTTGTCAAGCAGAAATAATAGTTACTGGGCAGAGCACCAAAATGTTGTCAACTACATACAAAAGGAACAGCTGATCTTCTGCAGGTTACAATTGCTCTTCAATGCTGAAGATGAGAATGTGGAGTATAAAAATAAAATATATAAGCAAAAATGAATGGCTTGTAGTGTACAGTAAACATCACATTGACTTTACTAATAAGCCAGCAGCCCATGCAGAAATGTGTTTACTAAGTTCCTTTCACGCATTCATAACCACAATCTTTTCAGTTAGACGGCTGCATAATAATTCTTGACACTGTCAGTCAATATTCAGAAATATTTTTTTTTCTCTTTCTGAAGACAGTCATGAGGCTATTTGCAGTTGAATTGGAAAATAATAGGATAGGACCACACAAAGCACTTATAAGTTAATCTGAACTCCTACAGGTTGATTTACACATCAGTAACCCCTTTAATTTTGTTTGCAGAATGAGATTTGCTGGAGGTCAAGTGTCAAAAAATGAGAAATACCAGAACATTTTATGACAGAAATCTTTCTCTACTCAATTTACCTAGTTATTTAGTTATTCAGAAAAAGGTGACATCACCTTATATCACTGTTATCATTGATGTATAATAATGCAATCCACATTGGGACAGATGTAGATACTAGGAGTAGGAATGACAATTCTTATATCTGGTCCGAATGCATGGTGGGGTGGTGCAGCGTTAGAGCCTGAGTTGATGAGCTTTTATTTGCTTCATAAGTACTTCTCTTCCCATGCATATACACTGAGTGGCCAGATTATTATGACCACCTGACGTTTGTAGGCAAATTAGCTATAATTTCACGCTGAAGTTGCCAGACCATTATAAATAGGGAAGCAGGCTGTTTACCATGACAGTAGAAGTTATTTTTTTCTGAAGATATGGGTAAACAATGCGATTTAACAGCCTTTCAACGTGGGATGATTGTTGGCGCTCGGAGCCATGGAGCGAGTATCAGCAAAACAGCAGAATTCGTTAAATGTTCAAGAGCAGCTGTTGTTAAAGTGTTTAAAGACTGGACTGTCAGCCAAAAATCTGGGTTTGAACATGCGAATTGTGGCCGTCAGCGACTAGTCAATGTTAGGGCAGAACTGAGAGTGGCAAGACTGGTACAGGACAACAGAAGGGCAACAGTGCATCAAATTACTGCAGATCCTAATCAGGGATCCTCTCAAATGATCTCTGAACGTACTGTTCACCATACAATGCATCGTATGGGATATGGAAGCCGAAGGCCTGTTCGAACACCTTTGCTGTCTGCAGTTAACAAGATAAAACGTCAGATAGGACCACACAAAGCACTTATAAGTTAATCTGAACTCCTACAGGTTGATTTACACATCAGTAACCCCTTTAATTTTGTTTGCAGAATGAGATTTGCTGGAGGTCAAGTGTCAAAAAATGAGAAATACCAGAACATTTTATGACAGAAATCTTTCTCTACTCAATTTACCTAGTTATTTAGTTATTCAGAAAAAGGTGACATCACCTTATATCACTGTTATCATTGATGTATAATAATGCAATCCACATTGGGACAGATGTAGATACTAGGAGTAGGAATGACAATTCTTATATCTGGTCCGAATGCATGGTGGGGTGGTGCAGCGTTAGAGCCTGAGTTGATGAGCTTTTATTTGCTTCATAAGTACTTCTCTTCCCATGCATATACACTGAGTGGCCAGATTATTATGACCACCTGACGTTTGTAGGCAAATTAGCTATAATTTCACGCTGAAGTTGCCAGACCATTATAAATAGGGAAGCAGGCTGTTTACCATGACAGTAGAAGTTATTTTTTTCTGAAGATATGGGTAAACAATGCGATTTAACAGCCTTTCAACGTGGGATGATTGTTGGCGCTCGGAGCCATGGAGCGAGTATCAGCAAAACAGCAGAATTCGTTAAATGTTCAAGAGCAGCTGTTGTTAAAGTGTTTAAAGACTGGACTGTCAGCCAAAAATCTGGGTTTGAACATGCGAATTGTGGCCGTCAGCGACTAGTCAATGTTAGGGCAGAACTGAGAGTGGCAAGACTGGTACAGGACAACAGAAGGGCAACAGTGCATCAAATTACTGCAGATCCTAATCAGGGATCCTCTCAAATGATCTCTGAACGTACTGTTCACCATACAATGCATCGTATGGGATATGGAAGCCGAAGGCCTGTTCGAACACCTTTGCTGTCTGCAGTTAACAAGATAAAACGTCTCCAATTCGCACAGGAACTCAAGGATTGGACAGTCGAGCATCGGAAAAAAAGTCAAGTGGTACGATGAATCACGTTTCCAGTTGCATCATGCAGATGGCAGAGTGAGAATTTGGCGGAAACAGCATGAAAGCATGCACCCCACATGCATAAATACAACCCTTCAAGCTGGTGGGGGCAGTGTTATGGTTTGGGGCATGTTTTCCTGGCATGATTTGGGCCCTTTAATTTGTGTGGAACAATGTCTGAATAGCACAACATACCAAAGTATCGTTGCTGATCAAGTTCATCCTATCATGTTGATGGAGTATCCCAATGGAGATGGCTTCTTCCAACAATACAATGCGCCATGCCAAGGTGCTCGTATTGTGCAGGAGTGGTTTCAAGAACACGAGGGAGACTTTACCTTGCTTAGGTGGCCCCCACAATCACCAGATCTCAATCCAATTGAGCATTTGTGGGACGAAGTTTAAGGAGCCATCAGGCAGCTGGTTCCACAACCATCAAATCTCACAGAACTGGACAGTGCTATTCATCAGGCATGGTGTCAGATTCCTTGCATCACCTTTCAACATCTCCTGGAGTCAATGCCAAGAAAAATCATCGCAGTATTGAAGGCAAAAGGTGGCCTAACGAAGTACTGATGGGATATAATGGGTCATAATGATGGGTCATATTAATCTGGCCACTCAGTGTATATGGGAAAGCAAAAGCAGCTGAAGCAGGCCACAATCCATTCAGTTGTACCTACAATGGATTCTGATCTCAGTAGTGTCTCAAACTAATGTCAATAGCTGACAGTGTTTGTCCATCGAATCCCATTGACACAGGCCCTAACATACACACTACTAAAGGCAATATTAGCTTCACAGGAGCATGTGGATACATAATCTTTGGCACCATAATTGTAACCGCTCTGCTAGGATCCTCTCTTAAATACATAGCATTTTATTGTTTTACTCCTGGCTTAGAATATTGACAATGTTTAAGGTTATATGAGATGACTAAATTTAAGGTGATGAAAAAATGGCTTATACTTATAGCTGGAGCTTCACTGTATACATAGGATTAGGAGGATATTTTAATCACGGAGAAAACAAATGTTGCAGCTGGAATTATAGTTGAAGCATTGCATTCCTGGGGACCAAAGGAGTAGAGGGGGAGCAAAAATATGATGAGTATGTGCTGCTGGTGAGGATGACCTGTAAGTGAACTTGTTGCATGGGCAAAGCTCTTTTAACCCCTTCATGAAAGTTTAAACAGCCCCGATGCTGGCGACGTACACTGTACGTCGTCAGTCACGAAGGGGTTAAGTTCACATCAATTGGTTTCATTAGCCCAGGTCAGGGTCTGTGACGATGGGCTTTGGGCTCATGTCAATGGTATCAGTTTAAGACACTTCTCCGATCATTTGGAATTTATTGACATTGCATTGCATATGAGTCACAGTTGAGCTGCTGAGTTTTGTATTCTCATTGACTTGTATGGAAATGCAAAATCCATCTAATACGAACAAACGCAGATGGACACAGGCCATTTAAATGGCTGATGTCATAAAATAACATGGACACGGCACACTCAGTTCCACAGTAAATCCTAACAGCCTTATTTATGGGAACTTGTGGATTTTTTGTTTATTATTTTTAAGTGAAATTTTACTCTGGTAGGGAAGAGTTTGCCCTGCACTAATTTTGCAATCCCCATCACAGTTGCTGCCAGCTTCTCTGACATTCTTGCTTACACAGCAACTCCTCTCTTAAGCCACTGGGTAGCCATCAATTATGTAATGTCTGCACATTTACACTAGAGTTATATCATCCCCGACACTCAGCTCCATTCTCATCAATGTACACATGGCGTAAGTGGGCCTGGAGTGTACTCTGCAGTGTGCATGTGCTGCAGGCAGTACAAACAAAAATTGCAAGGAGAATGGCTGCATGTAAAGCTACCTCCTAACAATGTTTTTAAAGACTTTAGTTTTACTTTATATACATAGCAGAATACAAATTGAAAAAAAATTTAACAACAATATATAGAAAAATAGATGAAAGGTTAATAACAAACAAAGAAACAGGTTTTAACCAGTGCTTTTTATCAAATGATTTACAATTCCTGTTCACACAACAAACCAATACCTTCCATGCCATGGAGATTCTATTGTATGCCTCACAAAATTATTTGTCATTAAAACTTTCGTTCTTGGCAACAAATGAACAAAGAAAAAAAATCAAATGTATTGTCATCACACAAGTATCATTACATTCCTAACTTTAAACTGAGCTGCGCTAATTAATATAAACCTAGAAAACCCATGCTGAGCCTTGTTTTATTAGCTGCAAACAGTGTACATACCAATCACACAAATCTAATTAAGCTTTCTCAACACCCCAAAGGTGAAGGGAGACAAACACTTTGTAGCTGTAAAAACCATATAAACATAGTATATTAGGAGAAAAAAAGAAGAACATAGAGAATGATCTATAGCTGATGTAAAGAAATGTATAAACATTCACAAATAATTACAATGATGTTTACTTTGTAAATGTTGCTCCATTTTAGTAGAAGAATCTATATTTTTTAGTTTTGGATAGAGTGGGGGAAGGTTAGTTTTATTTTGTACTCCTATCTGTGGTCTGCTAGGAAGATTCTTCTTTCTACTTCCTGTCAGAGTGGCAAATTTGTTACCAGAGCAGGAAGTTTGTGGAGATCTCCAACGGGGACAGAGACAGGAATAATAAGGTTTTCCACACTCTACTATAAAAAACATTTTTTTTATTGCTGTTTAGGAGATTCCCTCTCATCTCCTGTCTGAGGGACAATATCCCTAGGGCCACAGGGAGAAATGACAACCTGTCAGAGGCTCCAGCCTCGACTGAGCCAAAGTGACAGCTGAAGCGGGGAGAACGGCCAGCTGCAGGCTGGCCGTACACCCCCCAAATGACAGCTGGGCAGAGCCAGCCGCGATCTCACGGCAGGCTGCGCCCAGTTGTAATGACAGATCAGCATCCCCAAATTACCTGGGATTAAAATATCGTTATTTATTTTTTAATTTTATTATTTATTTACATTTTTTAATTTTATTTCAACCTTTTTTCCCCCCACTATCTTCACTTATTTTCTATTCTGTTCGGTACCACGAAGGTACCGAGCAGAATAGCCAAGCCGAATGCTGCTTGGCGGCATTTGGCCATTCACTCACTGCCGTTCAGCCCCTATGAGAAGCAAGTGAGATCCCGGAGCTTTTTTAGCATTGCTGGTTTTTAGCTTCTAACTTCTTGCTTCTACCTACAATAGCTTATTGATGTGGATGGGGGAGTAAAGAGGTTCACTGGTCATTTAAGCAGCATATTTTACTACATGTGGTGCAACCAAAAGGAAACACAAACCAACATAAGCTGGTTTACATTCAAAGTATATGTAATCCCTTTCACTAAAATCACATTTGCCATGTTAGTGCAGATTCAAAAGTAATTTTCAACACATATACAAGGCAATTTCGCTGTTTTAAATTGGCTCAATTCATGCCAATGTGTTCTGAATAAAGCACTGCATTACTGCAGTACTTGTTTTCGGGGCAGCATGGTGTGAAGCGGTACAACTGCTGCGCGCCTTGCTGTGGCCATAGAACTTTATAATATGTCACTCGTAACTTTTCAATAAAGTTCTAAAAAAAAGTATAAAGTTCTAAAAAAAAAAGTAAGCAGTGCAATGAGCTGGGATCGGTGGATCAACATTGTGCCTGTCAGCGCACACCAGTGGCCATGCATTCAGTGCAACTTGCTAGTGTGGACGTGCCCTAAAAAAAGATATATACAGTATTTTCTAAAAGAAAAATGATTCACATTACAAAATATGTGTTTAATATACTAACTTCAGTATGCCATAATGATAACCATTGTAGAATGGTAGCCATTCCATATACGATTATGGAAATATTTAATGCTTTACATGACGCAGATGTGGGTAATGTGTAGAACTGAAGCCAAAACCTTTTTTTTTTCAGTTTTAGATAGAGTAGGGGAGGATTATAACCCCTGTCAGCTTTTTTTTGCCATCTGTGTCTCATTGGGGAGATTTTTCTTCACTTCTTATCACATAGCCACAACAGGAAGTGAGAGGAAATCCCTACAAAGAGAGGAAAACTTGTGGTGGTTAGCAGGGTCACCAGAATTAGTGTCCCTATTGGAATATTTGCCTTGTTCTGATGACAACCCAAAATTTGAAGTTGTAATTGGGCCATATAAAGGTTTTAACACAGAACTCTGTAATATCGAGTCTATATCACGATAATCTTCCTTCTGAAAACACCAATTGTCTGGCTGTTTCTGACATCAGTGAACAAGCAGTAAAATGGCAGCTTTCCAAGACAGGGACTGATGAAAGGTAGATATAGATTTGCTTCTTTTGCAGGACTGTCCATCTTTTATGGGAACAGGTTCACTTTAGGTGAGAAAAAAGTGACCCTGTCCCCAGAGAGTCACTTATAACAGAAGGCCAATCCTGTAAAAGAAGCCCATCTATACTTAACTTTCCAACGGCCCATGTCTTGAATAGCTGCCATTGCACTGCTTCCTCATTGCTGCACCCCCCCCCCCCATCACAGGAGCCAGCAGGAGGAGCAGTGTATATGTAGCAGGAGGAGCAGGTATTCACACACCTAAAAGTGTGTATTCTTTTGTGTGTTCACTGAACTGCTGAGGGTGACCATGCACAACTGGCCCAAGATGTATGTGCTAAAACTCTTCTTTGGAACATCATGAAATCCAGGACCCTACACAAAATATCCAAACTGTTAAATGTAACCTCAAACTCAGGCCTTCACCAAATGTATCATCTGGTACTGTCAGAACTTTTACCAAAATCCAGCCTCTTGTTTTGTATTCCTTTCTCCAGTATTCCCTTGCTGTACTTTTATTTCTACATGCAAAGTGTGGCAAGTGGGTTCACCCACATCAAAGGCCTGTCATAGTTTGATCCCAGGTTGGTGTGGTGTATACATAACTAATATCTGATATGACTACAATTGAACTTCAACCTCCTCAGACGCTGCATACTCCAATGTGGTGCCTTCAACTAACACAATGATACCACGATGTACTGACAAATGCAAACAACTTATGAGCAGAGTTAATTTGCTCTTTTTTTTTCTTTTCTTGTCATTGGTCTGTGAACTCGTACAGACCAGTGATTAATCCATGGCAATGGTTTCTAAGAAACATGCTGTGAGACGATTTTATGTGGCTGATGACAGCCAGGGACTTTCCAAGATAACAAATACAAATGGAAAGCTGGCATATAATCTGTATA
>NW_017306419.1:705512-706778 GCF_000935625.1 Nanorana parkeri
TAAAGCATTAGTAATGTAGGTTCTTTAGAATTCTCATCTAAGCAGATTTCTTGTGTATATTGTGTGCAAATATTTCATTAAGTAATTCTAATAACTGTTTTTTTAATTACTCTCTGCATAATCACTGGAGATGCTGACTAATTTCAGTTATTAACAGTGATAACAACAAATACAAAATCCTATCAAATATAATGAGGAACGTCCTTGCAAGTTCGAAATCTCTGAACAAAATAGGCCCAGCTCATTATAAACTCAGAAGTAACATAACCATGGTTAAACACATCCAAGCTTCATGTCTTTTACTTTAAAGTTGAACTTCAGACAACTTAAAGATGAAATACATAAAGGGAGCCATTTAACCTGCAAAATGATTTGCGTTTCTGTCCTTCCAGTCCTGAGATTTGCAATGCCCTACTTTACAGCAGAACCTTCTCTAGCAAAGCAGGGTACCTGATTTTTCTCTGCTGCAGTTAAGTAATAACGCTAGGTCTTGTCCTGCCCCCAGCATGTGAATGGACAGTGAAGGAGAACCATCACACTGATGAGCTCATCTCTCTCATTCAGCCTTCTCCTGTTAGCAAATGAGTGCAGCAAAACTAAATGGCTTCTTGTACTGCTTTTCCCTCTCTCAATCTGAGCTTTGCTGTGCAGCAGACTCCAAGAGGGTGAACCAAATCAAATTAAGATATAATGATTGCATTTAAGAAAAGTATATATTAGTGCATACGTAAGCATTCATTTGTATCGTTTATATCTGCCCGAAATTCAGCTTTAAGGCAAAATCTGACCTTTTTAGAAATCCTTAACAATCCAGTAAGTTCTGGAACTGTTGGCAAGCATAGATCTTAATTGTTCATTGCCTCTACTTCACCTCTTGCCACTAATGTGAAAATGAATCAAATGTTTCTACACTTTATATGAGACAGAATATTTTATGCATCAGGCACTGTGCCACAACACTTAGCCATTTGTTGTCCTAAAATGTTCACGTAGAAAGTTTAATATGGACCTGGACACATATGGAAAAGTGAGTGGCAAAGAATAGACTCCTAATTGGTATTACATAAACTCAGAAAGCTTATATAGATTTTAAATATCACCTGTTACAGTGGTAAAATATTTTGGCAGCTGTTTTGTATTTTAAGCTGTAAAAGTGTTCTGACCCTCTATAATATGTAAAAAAAAGAGACTAACAAAATAGTATGCAATGCGAAAAATCTTTGGAAAATAAAATAGTGGCCGCCTGACATGACAACTAAGGTTTAG
>NW_017306419.1:706805-753115 GCF_000935625.1 Nanorana parkeri
ACCTTTGAATGGAAAATGCAATCCAGTTCAGTGTATATTTCTGTGAAGTTTCCAATTTTGTAAAACAGAACTTTCATCACAGTGAGGAAATAAAGTGTCAGTATGAAGTGACTGTTATTATTAGCAGCATGTGTACAGAACAGTATGGAAAGAATCCAGTCTGATAACTCCTGGGTTTTCCATAGACTGGTAGCTAAAATTACAGATTGTACCAAATGGTGAAATCTGGTATTGTGGAACAATTGTGTTATACAGTAGTTCTTTCTGAGATCTATTATATATCAAGAATTATACTTCAATTTCTTAGGTGCTGTAAAATATTATTGTTCACAAGAAGGAGGAGATGAAGACTACTTAGCAATACTACACAGAAGAAAACAAATCAGATACTGGTTTTACATGTCTTATTAACATATCCTTAAACGATAAGCTCAGTTTCTGGAGCAAAAGAAATAACTAGTGAGTGGCTCTACCTATAGAGAATAATGTTTGTGTCTGTCTCTTTGGAAAAGGACAGGCCCATTATTTTCAATAGTCGGGCAAAATCAATATTTCAGAAGATGCCAGGAACACTGAGAAAGATTGGCAGTGAGCCTATGCCCAGATTACGCACAATAATGTGTTTACATGTTCTGAACAAGCGGTAAAGACATTTTAAAACAAGCCCCCCATTCACCTCTATAGCTATAGACATTGTGGAGGAATTCATCTTAAAAATTAACAACAGAGACAAATTTTAGCTTTTTTCAATAAAAAAAGATCTTGCCAGCTATTTGCTTATGGAAACAAACATTAAGGGGGTGATTTACTAACCTAAACACACGCACGCACCAGGTGCGTGTGATTTTCACACAGCAAAACGTATTTATCAAACAAAAAGTCTCTAAAAGCATATTTCCACTAATGCCATATATGGAAAAATCATGCACATGATGCCTTTATAATGCTGCTTCACAGTTTAGACAAAAATGGTTAGCTCATGCATTTACATTCCTGCATTCATCAACGCAAGCAACACAACATAGAGCTAATTTACACAACATCACCTTGAAATTCATGCAGGGCTTTGCACAACACACCTGCTGGGTGTGTACACACTACAAAGGTGTTTAGATTGAACCCATAGATCATGCTGGGAGGGAACACACTACAGAGGTGTATACATGTTTGTGGTGTGTTTATAAGGTTAGTAAATCAACCCCTAAGTGTTTCTAAGCTGTAAGAAACCAACTGAAGTCTGAATTTAGACTGTTTTTGTGATCTTTGAGAATTATTTACGTCACAATACAAGTAACCAGAGAGGTCATAAATGGCGTTTTGAAATATATTTTACTACTTATTAAGAATATATAAATTATTTAATGTTAATGGTCTGGGCACATGTGCACTTGAAGTCTCTATCTGTGGTCAATACTTAAAGGAACTAATGAAAAGTGTTGAGAGAATAATTACTTTTATTAAAACTAAAACCTATTGTTGACACATATTTCTAAATGAGCTGTAGTTGGTTTTTTTCAATTCCACCAAGGGACTTTCCACTTCTGTAGCTTGGATTGTGATGCTTTAAGGGGCCCACATATCAGCCATCATCTTTTTGCTGATTGTTTTGCTATTTTTTGTAGTAAATAACATTTAGACATCTTGTTTTGCCAAAAAACATTTCTCCACACTATTTTGACATTGGAAGGCGAAGGAAGGATATGCTATGGTGGTTTCACATGCTTGGCAGAAACAAAAGTAATATAAAATTAGCAGCCAAAGAGTACATACACAAAATCAAAGATAACAAATTAATTTTACCTTATGAATTATTAAAGTTAACATTTCTACTTGCCTGCAATTCTCCCTACTGGTCTCTTGTCTCAGCTACACTATTAACTTCATTATTTTGTTTAAATTTATATATTTTTGTACATCTGCAAATGTATTCTTCAGCAATTTATTTTTTGTTTTTTTCTTTTGTGGTTAGTGTCAGGTGCTGACAAAACTGCTGGAAGCTTAAAAGATCTTCATAAGGTTGAGAAGTGAATAAATACATTCATTATGTTGCTACTTTGCAGAGACATTTCAGCCAGGCTTGCCAGTATCAAAGTCGGCAACCGAAGCCCCACATGGAAAAATGAGATCTCACCATCAGGCCCCATGCTAGAAGCGTATGCTTGATTTTTTCGCATTAATAAAAACAGGCAAGGAGGAAAATAATCCTTCCACATTGCAAGCTGCTATTAATACGCCGGGTATCCAACGTTACCTTTTTAAGTTCATAGCAAGCAATGTTTTTTAAAGAAAAGCCAATTAAACAAACATCTGTGCTTACTGTGGTTGCCTAATCATACTGTTATAGTTGGAATAAATTTAACAACCAACAGTCATCACAGAATCTCTTTCATTTTCTCCAGTTAGTTGAAGAAAAAAAAGAAAGGAGATTTTAATGGTGATGTGCTTCTAAAACAAGTAGATAAGCCAGTTCCTCTGTATATATTTAACTGTTTTAACTTGCTCTGCCTGGAACAAATTTATGCTAAATTGGATGACGAATCCGAAGTAAAGACAAGGGCTAACCTTTTCCTTGTCAAGGTCAATCGCATATGTGTTCATTACATCCATGTAATCAATGGCTAGGTAATAGTGGGATAAAAAAAAAAAAAAAAACAATAAATATGAGATTAATATCTGTGATCCACAAGGCATTATCAAGCTAACACTCATTTATTCAAATAAAGGTCCCATGAACATGCCAGTCAAATCTGCCATTTATGTTGTCCAACAGTGGCAACATAAAATATCTGCTCATCTGAACCACTAACTAAACACAGGTCAGCTGCTTACGTGACTGCTTTTAGTGTTCTGTCAGCAGTCAGCATTTTTACCAAGCAGCAGGCTCCCAAAGAAGAGAGAGCCCTGAGCATCAGTCAGCTCACATACAGTATATATATATATATATATATACCCACAGCTGAATTAACAACTTTTTCCAACCCTCTGTACTTTTTCCTGTGCCGTTTGGTCAGAATGTGAATGTGGAGAAAAATATTTAAAAACACAATTAGTCACAAACACAAAAGAAAATTACATATCATGCTATTACTGCATTAGTGTAAAGGTCTATGTTAGTAGGAGAGGGTCCCAGCAACACTCACATCTACTATAGTTTGGTTTCTATGTCCTAGGACCTAGAGGATCATTTTGAAGATGCACAGTCTGTGCAAAGGATTAATCCAGAGTGATGAGGGGAGGCACTTTGTGTGCTTGAGAAATAGAGAAATAGAGGCAGGCCGTGCAGAATAAAACAGTTTCACAAGATTTTCTGTTGTTAATTTAAAGCTGAACTTCAGGCAAATCTATTAGACACAAATTAAGGCAGCTCTGTATTCATGAATACATTCCTAAATGTATTTTTTAAATGCAAATGCACCTGAATTTGATTTTGTATCAATTGTATGCAATTGCCTGTACAGCAATCAGCCAATTGGCCAATCAGCCAATCAGTTGTAGTACAATGCAAGGAGCATACTAATAAGAGGAGAGAGCAGAGTGACAGAGGGAGCATCTTATCAGTGTGCTGCTCCTCCTTCCACTGTGCATTCACAGGATGGGTGCTGACTAGACTACTCTATCTGTCAGGAGGATAACTCTAAAGGCAAGCTCAGCAATACTTCTTTGGCAGGTAAAATAGCTCCCAGATATGTATTTCCATTTGTCTTTTTTTTGTCAATATTATTATAGATAATAAGCATATTAGCAGAAAGGAATAAGTAGTGTGAAAATATATGAAAGATACAGGGAAAAAAAGACAAAAGTAGAATGAATTATGTAAGGTAACAATTATTTTTTTGCTGTATGTATTCCTAAAAAAATAATAAAAATGGCATTATATTTTAATCTACCTACCTTTCCACACTGCACCCATAAAATCACAGCTAAGCTGCCTCGTGTACAATAAAAAAACCACACTCATAAAACATCAGCTTCCTTGTATCTACAGGGGAGAAATAATGTAATAGAGAGCCAACGCTATGGTAGATTATTGCCTTTTATTCATGCAACCCAGAAGGCAAAATTGAAATGAATTTCAGGAAAAGGGCACATCATTATAAACTTTTAATTTCTGAAGTCGCATTAGGTAAGGACAAAATATGACAATAGGCCAGGTAGAATGTCACCACTGATATACTACAACACTCCTTTATGAGCACATTACAATTCACAAGAGCTAATAATAAAAAAGAAGTGATGCTGAGATGATGAATTGATGCTATGCAATTAGACTTATTAGAATTCACGAGAGTTGACAGGCAATAATCAAACCACTTTCACGCTGCCCACTGCAATTATCTTTGCACTTAAGAATCAACAAAGCACATAATGACTTGCACCCTATTAAAGAATTCAGGAGAGACAGCATTTCACTTGTTTTGGTTTGGATTTTTTTTTTTCTTGTTAACTGTATCCCATAAGCCTACGAAAACTATTTGGCAACATATAAACCCTCACGGAAGGAGTGCATTGTACCAAGCCACAGGAATAAATTACTGACACAAATCCATAAAAATAACCATTCATGCAAAATAATTAGACATTTACAGGAACAGAAAGAAAAAGTTCTTTCTAATAAAAGACTAGACAGTTTGGTTAACACTTTTAGTTTCAGGCCCACACCCTTGCCATTACCTAGTCTTAATTTAAAGGTAGCAAACAATTACAATATAGAACCTTACTTATGTGTTCCAGACACAACAATTGCACCTCAGATGGGCATTCCATTAATCAGGTAAAATCTTTTAAATAAAAGCTTAACCGGAAATCAATATGGTAGCAAATACAAAAGTATGAAAACAAGGGAAAAGACAGAAAACTATCATTATTTAAAAAATCCATTAAACTGTCCTATAAAGACAAAATCAAATTTGTCATCTACAGTGAACCTACAACCTTGCTTTTTCACCATCTGACAAAACTATGTTGTAGGTAAGTATGTTTCCCTTTGACTATGCCAGGTTTGAATCTTACTTATACTTACTGTGAACCTATAACCAGGGTTTTGATATTAAATACAGTATTTTTAACAAGCAGTAAATGAGCTTTAGAACAAGCCCTTACTGACCTCTTTAGCTCCAGGTATTATGGTGTAATCTATCATAAAAGATCGCAACAGAGACTCTGAAGCCAAGATACAGTTGCTTTTTGAACATCTTACAGCACTTGGTGTTTGTTTAGAAGGTTAACAGGCTGCAAAGTCTCTGCTGCCAGAGGAAGCAAGGGGAGATCTCAATGCTTCTGTTTGAAATTTGATGACTGATTTCTCCACAGTGCCTGCAGCTACAGAGGTCGGGGATGGACTGTTTTAAAGCTCATTTACAGCTTGTTACAATTATATAAATACAGTATGTAAATATCCACTTTAACTGATTTACATATGCAGCTGTATATAAAGATTATACTATGTAAAAATGGTTGCTTTTTTATTAGCATGTCTTCTTTCCTTTTCTGTAATAAAAATTAAAGCTGAACTCAAGCCTTACCTTCCATCTTGCACAGTTGTAAGTACTACAGGCTCCTTTCCTGTACCATAATTGCTGACTCTGATTTCACTGCACACTGCAAGTCACAACAAGTCAATTAGAGTCTGTCTCTTTTCCTGGCTTAAGGACATCCACCATCATCTTTCCCTTTTGTCTCCTCACTCTGAATGGTTCCTGGCGCATGCCCTTTCATTAGCTCGTTGATGTGGGGACCAGTTAAGGCAAACTATAAGCAGATTAAACTTCAGAATGTAATGTGATATAATTAAATAAAATTAACCTGTTGCAAATGTGGCCAGTGCTCTATCTACACCTCTCCCCCTCTTGTGTTTGACATTAATTTATTGCAATATTATGCACATTATTGCAATTTTTTTGCAGTTTATTAAGGTTGCGGCTATTGTTATGTTTTGCCAGAATCATTATGTGCCTTGATAGGACCTTAAAGGAGAACTATGAGGCGAGTGCTTTTCACTCACCTCATAGTTCTAGCCGACCTGTGACAATGAGACTGTCACAGGTCGGCTTAGTAGATCGGGAGGTGTCTCCTGTCTCTGCCGTGACAGGGGAGGGGCTGGATTCCCCGCTCTGATCCGCCAGCGCTGACTGGCGGAACGGACGGGGAAGGGGCGGGTACAGCTGGCTCTGCCTCTAGATAGGCAGAGCCAGCTTTCAGTCACGCAGCTGGGCGGATCCAGACACAATTGTCGGGATCCGCTTCAGCTGCGGCATCACAGTATACCGCGAGCAGCAGCTGGCGGTATACTGCGGCGTCTCAGTATACCGCGAGCTACAGCTTGCGGTATACTGAGCCTAGGGTGATGGGAGGACGCTAGTTTGTGTCCTCCCGTTGCCCTAAGGAGAACTATGGGAAAGCCTTAACCCCATTGTTCTCCTTCAAGTAGATGTGCTCAAAACTTTCTATGATGTATATGCTTCCTTTTGATAACACGATAAAAGCTTTATATAAGTTTGCTACTTTGTGATTCTATATTATAAAAAACTGCACTTGTACAGCCTGACCCTACAATTGTGTGCCAGATGCCTTACTACTGAATACAAAATAAAGTGGTTTTTCATCTCAGATTGTCTTCACTGTGCACATATATGGTTGCAGTTCTTTAAAGATTGTCCATTGCATTCAGAAAGATAGATGTAAAAAAAACTAGATTGATCCATATATGACATAGATCTGTTATAACTACAAAGGGAGTCACAGGGTTCAACTGCCCCTGGACCTGTAATGTCAGGGGGTAGATAATAATTGCCATTGCCCTTTTTTCCAGTCGTGTTATCAAATTACATTCTATTCAGTATTTAGTTGCCTGTCTATTTCCTTTGTGTCCTTTCCATTCTGCTGTTGGATTTCTAGTAGGCTTATCAGTAATGAATCATTTTACATGTTACCCAGTTATATTAAAACTGATTTACGGCTGAACTGGACACCAAAAGGTTCTTTATATTAGAGCCTAAACTCAATTTTGGGTTATTGCAGTGTGCTTTAAGGTGCATTCCACTTGCTTTTGTGATCAGTTTGAGACAGTTCTGGGTTGCATTTGGGTTCCATCACAGCTACATTTGACCTGCAGTTGACTTCTTTCTGACTTGCATTTGACCGTCTTCTAAGCTTCACATTTACTTGTATGGAGAGAAAAGCAGTTCTGAGGAGAACCAATGCCTGTTTTCATAAGACCTTAAAGGAGAACTATGGGGGGAGAGAATTACACTCATCCCCAAAGTTAGAGCAGACGTGTGACATTGAAACTGTCACATGTGTGCTCTGTTAATCAGGAAGTGAGTGAAAACATACCGCCGCTCGCTGACTTCCCAATCATCTCCCTGCAGACAGGGGTGACTGTTAGTCACAGCTCCTCACAGGGATTCCCCCTCTCCAATCCTGCAGTGCTGACTTTAGGGACGGAAGGTAGAGGTGGTGAGTATAGCTAGCTCTGCCTCTAGCTAGGCAGATCCTGTAGTCAATTAGCCAGCATTGTATGGATCTGTCCTGGGGGCGGTGCTCTTAGCATATAGCGGGCAATAGCCAGCTATATACTGAGTTTTGGGTCGGGGAGGAGGTTAGTATATGTCCTACCATGACCCTAAAGAGAACTATGGGAAAAAAGGTTACCTAATAGTTCTCCTTTAACTTGGCATGGACAGATTTTAGCTTTACTCATATACAATACATATTACACAATTTATTACTAAGGCAGCTTGAGAAACGGAAATATAATCAAGACTGAAAAACTGAGAGAGCATACAACACATTCCTAAGCAGTGAAATGACTCTAAGCCTTTTATTTATCAAGAGCAACATCTTAACAGCCCTGTCTTGATAATGACTATGCAGTGTGTACTATGTACTACATTACACCATACATTAAAGCCATAAAGATAATAGTTCATGCAAGCAGTTATAGGGAAGGACTACTGAGAGCAAAAAGAACTTCCTTTTAAACTGCTGGAGACACAAAAAGCCATTAGGCTTCATTCCCACCTATGTGTTTTCCCCTGATGTGTTTTCCATTAATATTATATAAGAACGTCTGGGAATTATTTTCTTAACCCTTGCAGTAAGGCTACCCCCGCACTGCAAAGGTTAACTGCTCTTTTTGGTCTAGGTGCTAAAGTAAAAACGTTTTACCCATCTGATCCTCAGAGCTGGCTTGCTGTCATACCGGTCCCTGGAGCCCCTCCGCTGCGGTGGTCTAAGATCTCTGAGTCCGCATGTTCTATATACTGTGTATAGAACATGAGGACACCGAGGGACATTCCATCGCTGCAATGGAGGTGATAGTCTAGGGGGAGCTTAGTCACTGCTAGCCAGCTCTGAGGATCCGGTGAGTATAAGTTTGTTATTTTAGACACTAGACAAAAATGAGCACTCAACCCTTGCAGTGGTGGTGTCCCCACTTTTGGGTTAAGAATAATTTCCCCTTGAGTTCTACTTTAACCAAAATGCATGTAAAGGTGCCTCAGCATGCATTGCCGCACATTTTTAGTGTGGGCTGCAATGCATCTGTATTGAATGTCTATTGAATGTGAATCATGTGAACACACATCAATGCGCATTGATGCAAAACGTGCATCATGATGTGCATCCTAACACATGACTTGACAATGATGAGCAGTCATTGGAAAAGACATCAAGCAAAAATGCCAATGTATGAATCCAGCTTAAGGCATGTGCATTATACAGAGTTTTAAATTCACTGTGAAGCAAGAGAAACAACTGCTTTCATACACTTCATTATGTCAAGCACTGTTGCATGAACCTTTCAGGAGTTAGGTTTAGCCCTCTTAGCCAAATTTATTTTTGGTTGTTGTTCCCCCACATTCCTGTCCCTATGATACTAAAGCAGGGACAGGCAAGCTTTGGCCCTCCAGCTGTAAAAAACTAAAAATCCCATCGTGCATCATCCTCTGGTATTCGTGTCTGTGAATGTTAGTGTCTGGCAATGCCTTGTAGTGTAGTAGTTTTAGCACAGCTGGAGGTCCAAAGTTTGCCGACCCCCCTGTGCTAGTCCAAGGAATCAGGGAGTGGGGGTGTTGTTACTGGGACAGGAAGGTACAGAAGGCAATAGAAGTTCTAACTCTTGCCCAATCTACTAAAAATGTGCTTTTTTTTTCTATGGGTCCCCACTTAAGAGAGCTCCTATCACCTTCTGTCCTGATAAGAAGTAAGGACAAATCTTCCCAACAGGGACACAGACAGCAATTAAAAACCCAGAAAATTGAACCCTTCCGCTCTCTATACAAAACAAAAATAAAAATATTTCACTGACGTTAAAAGGTATTTAAGCTATCTCAAATGCTGATTAAATCACTTACAATGGATAATGCTTCTGATGTTTTACTTTACTGCAGAATCAGCTGGTTCCCTGAGCACTGGCCATGATATCCTGTTTTATGGTTGCTCTTTTCCCATGCAGGGACCCATGGAGCCACCCTTGTGTGTGCTAGTGAGCTGTATGTGTCTCCAAAAACATAGCAAAGCAATCCACCGGTTCTCCCACCTTCCTTGTCCAAGTAGTCTCCAGCTGCTGGAGAATGTGCTGTCCCTTGTGATCATCTACTGAATAGGAAGTTTAGGGAAGCTGAGCTGAGGGAGTTGGATCCAGCTGTTCAGAAACATCAGGACTGTAAATGCTTGGACAAATACTTTGCTTTGAAAACAAATATACAAGTTTACATTTGTATATTTGTTTGATCTGGATTTATTATTGTAAACAAGTTTGGAAGTTTAATACTGCTTTAAGTCGCCAATGGTGCACCCTGTTGGTTATGTGTTTAGATGAAGCACTGAGATCTTGAGAAATGCTGAATTAACTTTACTTGCTTAGAAGAACGTTACATCTATGTATACAGCATTGTGAAAGAAACATATAGATGGAAAAAAACAGCTTCCTGTGTGTCATAGATAAGCATGCACATAGAGAGTAACATTGCACTACAGTGTCATCTATTATTATTATTATACAGGATTTATATAGCGCCAACAGTTTGCGCAGCGCTTTACAATATAGGGCAGACATTACAATCACAATACAATTCAAGACAAGATGGTAAGGAGGGCCCTGCCCCTGAGGGCTTACAATCTACAGCTCAAAAGACATTTTACACCTCAGAACATTATTATATCATTACAGTATGTGCTACTGTATTTCCAACACACCCAAGCAAATGTAAGCACGTGTTCTTGCACAGAAAACTACCAGCACCATACTCTCAGTGCTGAAAACAAATGCCACCCATCCCCTTCTAATGCTCATTATCATATCATTGAAAAACACAATGATTGAAATTCCAGGACACAGGTTGGTTTGAAAGAGCATGAGAGGCAATAATGCATAATAACTGAAACAACTAGTTCTGCATTGTCTCCATAGATACTTGTTTATTCTGAAAACCTATGTCATGAAGACCCGAAGCTACAGTCTATTTTATGATATATACTTTTGACAACCTCTCCATAGGGCACAAATGATGATACGCAAAACCTGTGTTGCATTGCAAGCATGATATAAAGTTGTGACACCATTATATAGCTTGTACTTGTAGCCTTGCCAGGTCTGTAGCAATAAAATTGGAGCAATAACATTCCCGATCGTCTGAGCAGCTTAAAAACAACAGCATTGTAAAAATCCATCCAAAGTTGATTTTACCGAAGTTGCTACTACACATTTCCTTTCATACCGGTCAAATAAATCTTTGATGCAGTTAAATAATGTGGGCTCTACTTCTTTTGCTATTCAGTTGCTTGAATGTTACTAAACTGCTGAACTGGGCCTAAACTTTTCTGTTTGAAAGGTAGATTTTATGGTGAATGTTTACTGCAGCATTTACAACAATTGTAAAAACACTTAGAACCCAATCTACCTGCCAAAATACACTTGGGGTGTAATTAATCAAAGGTTATAGACGAAAAGCTAAATTTCAACAAACAACAACAAAGAACGAGACAGTCAATAAAAGCTGTGCAGCACACGCGGGGTATAAAGCAGTACCGCTCAGCTTTCTAAACTTTAGCAGGTCTTGGCGTCCCTTAGTGCTTTTAAAGTTTGATTGTTGCATGTGATATATTAGTGCTGATTTAAAATAAATACATTCATCAGGTACGGATAGAATATATTTTCTAAAACATTAAATAAAAATTGTACAATACAGCAGCAAAAAAAGCAATGGTGAAGTCTTTGCATTTAACTAGAGTGACTTAAACTTAACCAGTTGACATCCGCGGTGTTAAACCCCCTTCCCATCCAGGCCATTTTTCAGTATTCAGCGTTGCGGTACTTTGACTGACATTTATTCCGTCATGCAACGCTGTACTGAAATTAATTTTATACCCTTTTTTGGGGACAGAGAAATGTAAAAAAAAAAAACAGTTTCCCCTATATTAAATGATAAAACATTTATTATTACCCAATTTTTTGGTAAAATATAAAAGACAGGGTCACGTCTGGTAAAAAGACACCAAACATGTCAAGCCTTAAAATTGCATGCGCGCGCGAAAACTCAAGAAACGATAATACCCAAAATTAGCCATGGGCGACGCTTTAAAAGCTGTTACCGCTCATCAGTTTAGTGTTATCAGTGATTGATGGCCCTAAAATGATTGCTCTCACTGCGGCGTTCGCCGGGATGCATTCACAGCCCGGAGGGAGACAGCAAGGAGCTGATCTCTCTCCCTCTTCCTCCTGACGCCCTCCGAGCCGGTCCCGGGCCGCAGATGGGGCAGCGGATCCCGGGATTGCAGGTGGGGTGTCGGGGTGGGGGAAAAAAACGGCGGCGCAGGGGGGAAACAAGCACATATAGACGATTGGCGCACTATGGATCGGCACATCTATATGTTTAACACCCGGTAACGGGTGTTTGCATTGGTCGGGTCTTTTCTGCCCGTGCGTGCCCGCTAGGGGGCGCGCGCAAGCAGAAAAAAAATGCCATCTCGCGACGGCAACCCGCCAATGCAGCAGTGCCGTCCGTCCGTTTTTTTACAATGGGCGGACGGCAAGTGGTTAAAGTGTACTTCACAGCCAAATTGGGATAACACCTACTTTATATTTGTTACATGTTACCATTCACATAGGATAAGTTAAAGCACATATAGACGATTGGCGCACTATGGATCGGCACATCTATATGTTTAACACCCGGTAACGGGTGTTTGCATTGGTCGGGTCTTTTCTGCCCGTGCGTGCCCGCTAGGGGGCGCGCGCAAGCAGAAAAAAAATGCCATCTCGCGACGGCAACCCGCCAATGCAGCAGTGCCGTCCGTCCGTTTTTTTACAATGGGCGGACGGCAAGTGGTTAAAGTGTACTTCACAGCCAAATTGGGATAACACCTACTTTATATTTGTTACATGTTACCATTCACATAGGATAAGTTAAAAAAAAAAAGAAGCTTTTTGCAGTTTAAATTGCTTTTGCTTGTGTTAAGGTTTTAAGGGTTAAAATATCTTCTTGCGACTATTTCTTTGAAATGTTAGAAGAGGCTGTGAGGGGTCTGGTCCATTGAGAGTTGGCTAGTCCATTGTATGTTAATGAAACCTATCAGATAAATGCAATCCTCACATTTCAGTCCCAAGTCTTTCTGTAAGGACAGACCACTGTGAGAGAGCTATGAAAAACCTGGAATCAGCCATCTTGCCTGATTTAACAAAACATCTAAAAGGTAAGACATTTTTTAAAACATTATTTTTCAGTATGCTGTGTGAATGGGAACACATAATTAACATATGGAGGGGTTTTCCTAAATTTAACTGCAAAAGTGGGAATACACTTTAAAGTTGACCTTTACCCCCTTTCACTAAACCTTAACTCAGCATGCTCTGCATGCTATTAAGAAATCATCTCACATTCAGTAGTTAAACAAACATATTTTCTTTTATTTACAATTAATTTTTTTACACTTCCTGGTTCTCTTGGGCATTAGTGATGTAATTTGCCCAATTGTTGCATCCTGGGAAGGTTACATAGGCAGTGCATTGCCAGGAAATCTCATCTGTAATCTCATGAGATCTCAGGGAAAGGCCTTTTCTTCCCCTGAGGTGATGTGCATGGTCACATGTCCTAGTCACATGTTCCAGAGTTCCAGGAAGTAAAGGGAGATATATTAATCAGCCACTAGTAAAAATGGCCACTGTGAGAAGAATGGGGAGGAAAAGAACAATAAGCTATGCACCACCACCCCCACATTCTAGAGCGTTGGGCAGCGGAGGAGAGCGCCAGCTGCTGGGGGGAGCGAGGATTACGTTAAGTTTTTGTACTCATTTCTCCCTCACACCAAGCAATGCAGTACAGGAGGAACCCTACTGTGTGGGTACATTTAAAAGCAGTCTGGAGTTGGGCTTTATTTTCCTCAACAGGAACACAGACAGTAATAGAAAATTGACAGAGGTTGTAAATCTTCCCTAGTCTATCCAAAACTAAAACAAGCTTCAATTTGGAGCTGCACTTTATCCACACAAGTCAGTTGAAGCCTATTTTGTTACAGATCTTAAAGACTCAAGAGGGTTCAATTACCTGAACTGATCATCTGCACTATCATCATTATCATCATCCTCCTATTTTATGTACTTTCATGTCATACGGTTCTTAACCTTAAAAGCGTGCATACTTTGTGCACTGCATTTACCTAATGCATATTGGTAGCAATTACCATTAAGGGATAGTTCAATATAATTGTATTTTTATTCCCTTAGAAAAAAAAAACAGAATTTGCAGAATTGGGAAAAGAAAGTAAGTGAGAGGGTTGCCTTAAGCTTTTCCAAAATGATTTACAGCAAAAAGACCAAGTTTGTTTTCCTATGGCCACATGCTCAATATACCAAAACTCATAGATATGAACCTGAGCCTTAGGTACTTACTTAAAGTGACACTAAACTCAGGAGGGAAATCTTAATAATGAATTCAAGTTCCCTAACTATTAACAATAATGTAGCTTATTTCTGTATCAATTGGTTGTAGATCTTCAAATCATCTCTGAATGTGTGCTGACACTGTTCTTCCTTCTGGAGGGGTACTACTTTTGTTCCCCATGGCCCCTGTGTGTGTTGTAAAGTAGCCACCGCTAGATTTAATTCATGAGTTTAGTGTCACTTTAAGAGGAAAGTTCAAATTTTGCTTAAAGTGAACCTGTTAGGAGTATCCCAAATGTATTTGATCCTTCTGGAATTGGCCTCTCCATTATACCCATATTACCTTACGCAGTGGGAAAGGGATTTGCAAGTTACATGGTCTGACTCGCAAAAACAAGGTATATTGCGTGCCAATTCCATCTTATCCATTAGTAGTCTAGTAACAGATCTGATAAAGGGGACCAAGGTGGAGTTACGCTGACCAATAATAATATAATATAGTATACCAGTCTCCAGGGTTTCAACAAAACTATTCAAAATATGAAGTGTCCCCAAGATAATAGAAATCCCTTACTCGGAGCTGGTTCAGTAAAGAGGTAGAAAATAAGTAATTTAACAATTTGAATATTTAATCGTAGAAAAACTTAAACAATACATCCACAACAAGACAATTAAAAACAATTAAAAAACTTCCCTAGGGTAAACAGTAGTTTAGAAATCATGGGTGGTCTGCAAACCAACTGGTATAATATAAAGGGTTAGGGCAGACACCTACTATGTATATCATGTACGGATACAATGTATCCCAGGTTACTCACAGCTCATGTAGCTCAGGGAGCTCAGGGAGAGACAGTCCTGCTCGAGTTCCACTATGCTGAATGATATGTTTGCTTCAATGGGTATATCCAATAATAGTGGTTGGGATCCGGAGATAGGGATAAGTGGATAGGGCTAAAGATGCAAACGCCCTTCCCTTTTTCCCCTGCTTAGGGCTCTCACTAGCCCTCGGGCTCGAATTTCAAATTTGAGAGCTAACCCAAAAGCATTTCCAAGTAGATGTGTGCGGCCGCACAATGAACAAAGCGAAAAGGTATATGCAGGGGTCTCAACGGTAGAAGGTTCCCAGTATGATGATAAATCCTTGGACTGTGCAAAATGAAGCAATCCGTCTGGTCTTTTTACTCAGACTCTGCTGGATTGATGAGGATTCCGATGCAGGCTGGACTCTGACCAAATCCCGGCCGACTGGGCTCCGTCTCCGCACCTCGAAGCCCGAGCTGAACAATGCTTCTGCCACGGCTGATGTGCGAGATGAGCTTTGATGAGTGTCCAGGGAAGTTGTTAGCACACATAACCCTGACGCGTTTCCTCCCCACTCAGGGGCTTCTTCAGAGGGGTGTGTGCTTTGAGTCTTGTATGGATGTAATAAATAGCCGATTAATGAGGCTAATTGGTTGCCAGACATCAGGCAATCAGCCGGCCATATCGTTTTTCAAAAGGGTGTACTTTAAATGTTACATATACTTCAATATAACGTAATGGCACCTGTGGAGCCTTAAATGACATTTCTGAGACCCTTTACCCGTCTATAATCACAGGTATAAATGTATTTTGACTAATATACAATAATAAAGAAATAAACAAACAAAATAACAGTCATCTGTGTCCATACGGACCGAAAGGAAAATCCTGTTGTTTAAAAAGATTATACAGTTTGAACGGGTCATTTTTGGGGTCACATGGGGGTTTGTGGAAAGTTTCTATTGTTGTAGCTAAATCATAGTTTCAGAGTCACATAAGGATATGTGAAAACGAAACCGGCATAACATCAAGATATACAGGTATGAAATAGAGAGGTTATACAGCACAACCCACCTGGGGCTACAGCCCCTGGTGGAGACCCATAGTATTAAACAGCCAGTTCAAAACTCTACCATGATGACAACCAAGGCCATAAGGAGTCCCCTATATAGTTCAAAGATATATAAATGAAAAATCAAATAGTCAGTTAACAAGTAGTAAAATATATATCAAAAGTGACTGGTTATCCTCGAAGATAAAAATTATATATGATCTGAATATATAGGCTTCGACTATTGAAGCAGGAAGCATTGAAGCAAACATTCAGCATAGTGGAACTCGAGCAGGACTGTCTCTCCCTGAGCTCCCCGAGCTACATGAGCTGTGAGTAACCTGGGATACATTGTATCCGTACATGATATACATAGTAGGTGTCTGCCCTAACCCTTTATATTATACCAGTTGGTTTGCAGACCACCCATGATTTCTAAACTACTGTTTACCCCAGGGAAGTTTTTTAATTGTTTTTGATTGTCTTGTTGTGGATGTATTGTTTAAGTTTTACTACGATTAAATATTCAAATTTTTAAATTACTTATTTTCTACCTCTTTACTGAACCAGCTCCGAGTAAGGGATTTCTATTATCTTGGGGACACTTCATCTTCTGAATGCAGCTAGGATTTGAATTCCTCTGCATTGGAAAGCAGCTACTATTCCCACTCTGAAGGAATGGTTTAATAAAGTAGACTACTACAGGCGGATGGAAGAACTGACTGCTATTAACCATGATAAATATGAGACATGTAAAAATAAATGGCAGCCATGGGTTGAGTTTCAACAAACGACTTTGTACTTAAATAATGTGGTCCACTCTTTAAATATTTATCCAGATATTGTTTGATATTATCATGTAGAAACATTGGTCTAGGCTATTTTCTTTTCTTTTTTATACTTTTATCAAGTGTAGTAAATGAATAAGTGTATAAATGGATGCCCTGTTTAGGATATAAATATGGCAGCTGCAATTGCTGACTTGTTTTCAGAGGTTCAAGCTCCAGGACTGTCACACTCATGCTTGTTTTACAACCCGTGAGTCGCTAACATGGGGCCAATAGGAGGGTCAGTTTCACTGGCTGCTTAATTGTTTTAGTTCAGTGAGTCACAAAGTAGTTTTAAGATGTACTTTTCTGGACATGCAACATGCATTTAAGCCCAACTGAAATAAATAAACGCACATAAACTTGCATCAGCAATAAAGCAACTGTGAGTGGAGCGTAAAAGCAAAATACACAGTTAAAATATATGTGTAAACCTTCCTAAAGATTTGTAATTTGGTCCAACCTCCCTTAAAATGATGCACCCCTGCCAGACAGCATACCCAGCATGTTTAACTTTTCACTATTGTGGCTCAGCAGTATAGCTTGATTGCCAACAGTACTGAATGGACAATTAAGGAGTTTCACTGCTCTGTCTTCCTGCCAGCAAGCTTCAAATGACTTAGAGCATGTGTATGGCTTAACTGGTTCATAGTGCTGATACCTCTACAAGCAGTTGTAGTTAATACATTTAGGTCTTGTCCTTCCCCCTTCCTGGGACTTGACATGGAAGGAGAACTAGCAGACTGAGCTCATCAGAGTCCATACTGTTCAGTCACAGGCTGGGGGAGGGACACAAATATTTTGTTATTTTACTTGACCACAGTATTAGAAATAGAAAGAGCTGTGTTGTGTTGCAGAGATGTACACATTTCAGAACAGCCTGGACATAAATACACATCATGTGGTAAAATAGCTCCCCTAGTCAAAACTATTTAGAGAAGTATTCAACTCTTAAACATTTTAAAATAATTAATTCAGATCCAACAAAAAATTGCTTTACATTTTTGCCCAAGCACTTACAGTATTCGTGTTTCTAAACAGCTCCACCTCTCTTAGGTTGGCTTTCCTGAACTTCCTGTCCAGTACAAGATCACAAGAGAGAGAGCAATCTCCAGCAGCTGTTCGTCTACTAGCTTGGAGAAGTAAAAAAGGAGCAGGGAGGAGGGGAGTGGTTTGCTGTGCTCTGCCTCTCTGTTTGTGGGGACGCACACAGTTTATTAGCACACACAAGGATGGCTCCATAGGACCCTGCTAGGAAAAGCAGCCATCCTAAAACAGGAAATCAGGGCCAGTGCTGAGGGGACCAGCTGATTCTGCAGCAAACTAAACCTTTTAAATGCTAAGGAGCGGTATCCACTGTAAGTGATTTCATCAGCATTTGAAATAACTGAAAACTCTTTTGACGTTAACATAATTTTAATGATATATAAATGGCTGCAGGTCGGCATTGATTTGTGCCTTTTATATTGTCTGAAGTTCAGCTTTAAAAGAAAGAGATCCTTATTTTTCATTTCTGTGCTCAAACTTTAGTTGTATGTTTGTATGTATCTAGTGATAACAACAGGTATAGCAAACACTAGACTTTATCATTTAAGTTGCACAGCCAGTAAAAGGTTTATAAAACACGACAGTTAAACTGAAAATATTTGATTCTGAGTGGGAGATGGCACCTGGCACTAACATCTTCATTTACAGTTCAAGTATACACCTTGAAAAGGTCCCCAGCAGTCACAGCAATTAGGAGAAATTTAAGAAATGGGCCTGACATGAGAGACACAAGCAAAGACCTCCACATCCTCAACAGTAACGTCTGCATTAGAGAGATTTCTCACAAACCTGCAATTTGAGGTGAGCAGAAAGCGCGTGTGAGGAGAAAATGACATAACTTGGCATTGTATGGGGCGTATTGATGATTTCAGGCACGGAGGCTATAAATCAGACTCTGGTAGAGCTTACTGTTGTGTAAAATTTAACTAATTTCTCTCATTATTTTTCATTTCGCTTCCCTGAGGCTACAAAATATGAGTCACATTCAAATTCTGCAGTGAGCCAGAGAAGAATATGGAAGATTGTTGTGCTCAAATCTGCATTTATGTCTTAAATGATTAAATCATTACATTTATTCATTGTGTTTACTGTAGACGAGGAAGAAAAGAAAAATGTATCCGCCAGATAAACAGTAGTTTGCTTAATTTATTAGTACTCCCTCTGGCACAAACAGCGTTTTCTTTTGGAGTGTTACATTTCGTCAAGTCATCATTGGAGAAAATTTTAACTAATGCATGAAAAAAAAAGAAAAGAAAATACAAGTGGAATTGTAGTCATATATATCATATGATCGTTCACCTGCTTAAATACAGTTTCCTTTGCCTGGAGTAAATTGATATGACAGGGTACATGTCTCAAATTGCCTTCATTACCACAGCAGTGTTAGTAAACTGAGCAAATAATCTACCCCAGGATAAGAAATGATTTTCTAGATTTAGTAATAAAGAACATGCAATGATAAAATGCTACATAGCTTAAAAGGGACATATTACTTCCTTTTAGAATATATTTCCAAATTGTATATGTCTTTATGTTTATACAGAAGCAGAGCAGACACTAGGTCTTTATTCAGTGGCTGAGAATGGATGAAAGTTAAGTAATATCAGGGCCTAAGTCGGGATAGATAATTGGCCAATTCCGTCACATGCTAGATGGACTGATGGCAGCTGATTTAGTTTATCAATGTTTTACAAGTTTGGACAAAGTTACAACAGTCTGGTGTACAAGCCACACTTAGGCATGCAGCTTGTAGCACATACACACAAAAATACACCAAGTCACCAAAAAGAATTACAGTTTGTCATACAACTGGTCAGTACACTAGAATGGAGTTAGGAATCACAATTACTATGCAGTTGAAGAGGAGGCAAGCTTCAGCCCAATAGACTAGGAAGACGGCAGACCCTATATCCTGCTATAAATCAAATTACACAAAAGGGAAGGAAACACTAAGGGGGAAAATGGGAGTTTCTATTTCATCATCACAATCATAAATACACTAAGGTATATTGGACTAAAGCAACAGATCCTTTAAGTCAGACCCCAAATCATATCACTTTGGTCACATAAGCTAGGTGGCCAGTCCATGCAGTCTGCTTAGAATCTAACTTAATTGTCCAAATTTTATAATAATTTGCTGGGCAGCGCCTTCCCTCATATGTTGCTTTGTATAGTGGCAAGGCATCAGTGTCCAACGTCTTCCAAAAAGAAAGCGTGGCTGCGGGTTTTTTTCTACCCTGAGACGATGACTTTATGGGCATAATAGAGCAGTAATTCCAGTAAAGTATAAATTACTCTGGTAGGGGTCAATGACTTAACCAAGCCCAACAGGCAAACAGTTTCATCAAAAGATATATGAAAGGCAACGGCAGAGGCGATGAGGCCTGAATTTTGTGGCATAACCAGAAGATACATAGACAGCTTATCTTGAAGTACATCTCCAGCATGCAACTCCAGCTGACGTACCAAAGTGTCATAGCATATTGGGGGTCAAAAATGCCAGATGTACTATTTTAAATTGAATCAGGTGGTCTCTGGCCAACACGGATTGTTGAAAAGGGAGTGTCCCCATATTGTCTTCAGCATCTAAGCTTAGAGCATCCTATCTACAGTATGCAACCCACTTAAGTGCTTTATTACCTGCAGTTTCTAGCCCAGCATAAATTGTAGACATAGGTTTGAGAAAGTTGAAGTCTCTCCAGAGGGGAGAATTGCACTCGGACCTGACCTGAACTCAATTTTCACTAGTAAGGATGCCGCAACTGTAAAATTCTAAACAGATAATGATTTCTGTTGGAGGAGTGGAAAGCTTAACAAATTATTGGCTTCCACAATATGCTCCATTGTTTTATATCCCTTGTTGCCCAAAAGGCAGGGTCCGGTATCAAACAGTAATACGGTAGTTCAGAGCTATAGCAAGTAAGGGGATTGCAGCACATCAGGGGTACTCTGCAAACCTCAACAGTGGTACTCAGCAAACCTGTGCAACAAATGCAATAGCCCATAACACCATGCAGACTTCAACCAGTACATTTTGAAAGAAAACAGGGAAACAAAAGTCCATACTGTATAATTCAGCTTCTTCCCTAATCTGACTAGCTACCTATAATTTACATGGTAAAAACTGGCAGGGGGGCGTGGCTACCAAGGGATGTGAGCAGACGTGTCCCTCTTGAGCTCCGTCTCTACCCGCTGAATACTAGCGTCTAGCAGCCCTGATTCAGCTTCACGAGGAAGAACAAAAAGAACAAGAAGTCTGCTAAGACTCCATCTACACTATACAAGGGGTCCCAATCCTCATCCTCCATCTCAGGGTACTTTACCCACCCGGAGAGGAAGAAGGACGAAACGCGAGGCAAAATGGCGCCGGGCACGAACAAAGCCGCCAGGCCCGTGATCTCGCACTAACCATCCTCGCAGGAGTCGGGGTCAGGGGAGTCTCTATCGGGATCCCCGTCGTCTTGCTCTGTGGCAGCGCTCATGGCCCAGGAGGAGGAGGCGATTCTGATGCCATCCGGACGGCCGCAGGAGAGCGCCACGGAAGAGGTGGGTGAATGGCCTGCACACGAGGCCGACATAGTGGAGCCCTCCCTCGATGCACGGAAGGCAGTGGATGATGATATCACCCTCCCTCTGCGCCGGAGACAGTCTCCCTTGCCCGATCCTAGATGCGGGACATACAGGGGGGACAGAGAGGCTACCATACCTGTGGCAGGGGTACAATTTAATGAAACGTGGGATGAATCCCCAGAGCAGATGGCTAGGCCGCAACGTACTCCCAGGCCCAAGGACTCTAGTGCAGGCCGCACCACCTCCCTTCATGCCACATCGCAGCCCATGACCAGACCTCAGGAATCAACACATGTAGCCGAGTATGTGGATATGATTAACCATGCCAGACCTTCACAGAAACGTGGGATTGAGCAGTCCCCTGATCAACTCTCCACATCAGAGGCGGATGAAGCGGATTATACTTCCTGGCGTGACTGCATGAAGCATATCCCTACTAAAAAGGACTTCAGATTGCTAGTGCAGGAGGTGAGAGATACCTGTAAATCTGAAATACAGGTGCTTCACAATGATTTCAAGCACTTGACTCAAAGAGTGGAGGACATAGAAGTGGAAGTGAATCACACTAAAATGGATCTGTACCAACTCCAATCCAACTTTATAACACAAGCTAATACCATCCGAGATTTACAGAGACATGTGGAAGATCTTGATAATCGTGGAAGGCGCAACAATCTTCACCTCAAAGGTCTGCCGGAAGCCACTGGTTCTGAAGACTTGCATGATGTTCTACAAACGCTCTTCAATCATATCTTGGGTACCCCCTCCTCTAACAAAATACTTATTGATTGAGCCCACAGAGCTCTCCGCCCTAGGGGATCATCCACCAACCCGAGAGACATCATCTGTAGGATACATTATTTTAAGGTGAAAGAAGAGATCCTACAAAAAGCCCGCAACATGCGGTCATTGGAATTTGATGGAGCTCCTCTACAATTGTACCCGGATCTTTCCTGGGTCACACTACAGCAAAGAAGGTGCCTACAACCACTGTTGACCTTACTACGAGACAATGACATACCCTATAGATGGGGCTTCCCCTTTAGCCTCACAGCTCGTAGAGATGGTAGGAGTGCCACTATGAGGATGCCGGAAGATCTTCCCTCATTTTGCTCAGATCTTCGCATTACTTGCCCTACACTGTTTGGATGGGATCCCCTACCCAAAATTGGGCCGGAACCGGCGACGTGGCAAAAAACCACGCCTGGAAAAAAAACGCCAAGGATGGAACTTCCTTTAGAAACCCCCCTCCGCAAGACTAGAGGAACTCCCAGAACAACGCCAAGATATCAACGCTAAAGTCATAGCATATGTGGTGATATGTTTGTTAATTGCTTATACGGCCACATATATTCCAGCTCTGATCTGCTCATAGTATACTACATATCCAGCGACACGTTTCTATGATAGATAGTCACTCACTTCCATTTATATCACACTCTGAAAGTCTTACTACTTTAGGGCTGCTAGCCTCATACTTTTCTTTTACATTGATACAGCGGGTTACCAAGACGGATCTTGATGCTAGTTCGTTAACCCAGCGTCATTTTATCCCACCCCCCCAATCCTCCCCCCTGGAGGACCTCTTACCGTGGGTAGTTCGTAAGTGAAAAATTTCTCCAAAGACTTTGGAAGATACTGGCAATATTTTCCTGGTTGAGTGCGGAGAATTCAATTACCCTATAGCACACTGTTAGGAATTTCTTATGTTTGTTTACTTAATGGTTCAATGTGTATTGAGGATTGTATAATCTGGAAGGCCCAGCATTCACAATGAATGATGACTCTTTCGAACCCCGGATAGCGCAATTTCTGGAGTCATGTAATTTGCCAAAACTTAAAAAGGACACACTAAAGGATTTAAATGCACCTATAACGTCGGAAGAAATAACGTCCACAATAAAATCCTTACCTGCTGGAAAATCTCCAGGCCCGGATGGTTTTACATATTCCTACTATAAAACTTATCTAGCTCTATTACTCCCACATTTAACAAATTTATACAATGACTTTCTGAAAGGGGGATCCATCCCCTCCTCCTTTACACACTCTTATATAGTAGTTATACCTAAACCAGACAAAGACGATAAATTATGTTCCAACTATAGACCCATAGCTCTACTAAACTCTGACTATAAAATATATACTAAAATTCTAGCCAACAGACTAGCCCGATTGCTCCCTAGCCTAATACACACGGATCAAGTAGGATTTGTACTTAATAGACAGGCGGGAGACAATACCCGCCGAATAATTGATCTTTTGGATGTTGCTGAGCGAAGGAGGGAACCTACCCTACTACTCAGCCTGGATGCTGAAAAAGCCTTTGATAGGCTGAGTTGGCCCTTTCTATTCGCCACCTTGAGAAGAATGGGGGTTACGGGACCTTTTGCTAATGCAGTACTAGCTTTGTATTCAACGCCATCAGATTCCATCAAATTACAACATGCTACCTCGCAGTCCTTCCCAATTCGCAATGGTTCTAGGCGGGGATGCCCTTTGTCGCCACTCCTGTTTACCCTGTGCATCGAATCTCTGGCATCGACTATACGGATGACATTTCAGGGGTGACGGTTCGGGATCAATCATTTAAACTAGCACTGTTTGCAGATGATATTATTTTAACATTGACTAAGCCTCTGATTTCGCTCCCTAATCTGCATAAGGTGTTGGACAATTATTCTGAGATCTCGGGTTATAAACTCAATCTGTCAAAAACGGAAGTTCTTCCAATTAATGTCCCCCCTCAACATCTAGATAATCTCCGGGCATTATTCCCTTACACATGGGTAGAAGATTCAATAAAATATCTGGGAATTAGATTAACCCCCCGACTATCCCAACTGTACCAGACTAACTATAAGCCTTTATTCTCCTCTCTGAGAATACTCCTTCATAAATGGAAACGTCTCAAATTATCCTTCACGGGCAAGTTGATGGCTATTAAGATGACTATGTTGCCTAAACTGTTATATTTTTTTGAAACGCTACCAATTAAAATGTCTAACTCGGACCTGAGTTCCCTACAGTCCGATATTTTACGGTTCATGTGGGACGGGGGTCGCCATCGTATATCAAGGGAAGTTTTGTTTGCTCCAGTGCATAGAGGAGGTATGGCCTTACCACAGATCGCTAAATATTATTTGGCAGCCCAACTGAGCACCATACCTAACTTATGCTCCATGATTCCACGCTCGAGATGGGAGGAGATAGAGTAAGAAAAAATATGGAAACCTTGGAATGATTTGGAGGAGGTCATTCTTTAGGTTTGGGGTGACTCCTTGGGAAACATAACACGAGATGCATGGTTATTACACAGTACTGGTCGAGATCTGGATTGAGACTGACATGGCAGAAGTTTTGTTTAGTTTTATTCTGTTCTGTTTTATCTTGTTTGTTTTGACTGTAATGTTTAATATATATGCGATTTACAGTATATGCATAGCGGTCCAGGTTGACAACTTGAAACTTAAGTATGACTAAGAAGAAAAGACAGACATTTTATCTGGATATGATAAGCTTGCATTTTATTGGCAGATGTATAGATTTTCCTTTCACTTCATTGGATGTAAATGCGCATGGTCATGATTGGTAATATATAGTTCCTTGGACATTTGTAATGATCTAAGAACTGCTGGAAATGTCTTGCTTCTTCATTATGTAACCTGGTTTTGAAAACTTATGAAAATAAAAAAAAATGTTATTCAAAAACAAAACAAAAAAAACAAAAAAAACTGGCAATTAGACAAAATTAATACCCCCCCTAAGAAGACTCATAGTCCTTACTAGAAATCTTCTACATAAATGCTTAGAAGCAATAATAAGGGTCTAAAAAGCTTACAGTCTAGCCCTGATCCTAACACTCTTCACAGATAAGTCTTTGCCATATCCTCAAGTCTCCATATGTTTGAAGATGTGCAATTTTCACTATATGCATTGTGGTAGATCTTAGATAACTCCAGATAGGCCCGTCATACCCCTTTTGCATATTGCTAAGAATGGGAAGATAGGGAACACTTTGTGTAAAAACTAAGTCTGCATAAAAGCATTGGCGCAGTCTAGCTGTTCTTTCCATTATTAGCCTATTGAATAAACATGCACATTTAGCTAGAAATGAGCATCCATGTTTAGAGGTCTAAAGATAGAGGGTTTAGTGATTGGCTGTTCTGACCTTTTCATCTGAACATCTTAATTACAGAATACACATGAGGTCATAATAACTGTGGTAGCCTGCAGATACTCTATATGATAAAGTATTAAACAGAACATATATTTATTTTACAGGTCTTCACCACAAACTAACAGAAGAGACAGTCAGCAGACTGGCGTTAAACATAAACAAATGACATTTATTTACTCTCTTTCTTGATTACAAAATTAAATGAATTGCAATCCCAGCTTCTTGCTTAGATCTGACGTGATTATGTAATTGGGTAATTATCTCAGCTGTCCAACTGAAGACTGAGCAAAAATCCATACAACTGTACTGAAGCTCATTTTCCACATTTGAAAATGTGTGTAATAGAATTTCTTAATTTTGACAGGTTGGCTTTATTCAGATCATTTAAAATGAAACATTACTTAACAATACAAATTAGTTCTAACAAATCTGCATTTATATTTCCCACATCCCACTATTAGAACAGTATTCTAGATTTTTTTTTTTAAATTAAAATGTCAATATCAATATTAGAGCAGCTGCATCTATAGCCATTTCAAAAATCGAAAGACAGAATGATTATACCAGATAAAACAGACAGCTGCACATTATTTCACATTATATAATCGGTTATTGAGCAAAAGTACATCATAATCAGAGACTACATTTGCAAACTCTAACTCTTCTTTTTCATGCCAAAAAACTAGAGCAAAGAAAAATTGGTCGTATCTTCCATTCAGATTTTCAGTCCATGGAAAGATCAGCGCCTTTCAAAGGGTAAAGGCTCAGTTTTTAAGTCATGGGTTCAGTTTGGTAGACATGGAGACTGATTTACTAACGGCAAATAGACTGTTCACTTCACAATTGAATTTGCATTTTGAAGGGGGAGTTTTTTCCTTAGCTTGGTGAATGAGGTGAAGCTCTGCTGATTCCCATCATCTAATTACATGCAGGCAAAAATATTTTTTTTTAGTTTCCATGCATGTGATTAGGTATTCTTCGCAAAGTGGAATTTAGCCATATTCACCAAGCAAAGGGGAACCTTCCCTGCAAAGTGCAAAGTCCCTTCCAAAGTGAACAGCCTATTTGCCTTTAGTAAATCACCCTCACAGCTCATGTTGTGGATTATAGTCATATTGACTTTTCGAATTTCAATGTAGGTTGACATCTTTAATAGAGGAGCTCTAAAGTTCCATTATCTGCTGATATATTTAGGGGGTTATTCACAAAGCCGCCGAAGGCAGCCAAGTGAATAACCCAGCCGAAGTGAAGTGAGCCGAACGCTGTTCGGCTATTCACTTCAGTCTTGTATGGCTGATTCCAGCCGTACATCCACTAAAATCAGCCGTACATCGGCTACCTTCAGTCAGCTGGAGTGCAGAAGGAGTTCGACTCAGCCGATGAAACATCTGGATCAGCTGAACCGAAGCTCTGGCAGCTCACTAGCTGCCGTTCGCCCCTATTCTCGAAGGCAGCTAGTGAATAACCCAGCCGAGCCGAATGCTATTTGGCTATTCACTTCAGTCTTGTACAGCTGATTTTAGCCGTATATCAGCTAAAATCAGCTGTACATCGACTGCCTTCGCTCAGCTGAACATGCTTAGCATGTTCGGCTGAGCCGAAGTGCAGAAGGACTTTGACTCAGTGAATCCAACATCTGGATCGGCTGAGCCGAAGCTCCGGAAGCTCACTCGCTACCATTTGCCCCTATTCTCATAGGAGCCGAACAAGAGTGAATAGCCAAATTCCGCCGAGCAGCATTCGGCTCAGCTATTCTGCTCTGTACCTCTGAGGTACCGAACAGAATAGAAAATAAGTGAAAAGAATGAAAGAAAAAAGTTGAAAAATCATTTACATTTTTTTACAAAAATAGGAAAATTAAAATATGAATAAAATATTTCAAAGAAAATATATATATATATTTTTTAATAATGGAAAAAAAAAACGCTGCACACCTACCCAATGCTATGGACTCCCATACTTTTATTAAGTATTTCCTATATAGGACCCCTGCCTTAGGCAGTGTTGCTTAGGAACCTTTATGCACCATTAGTTGTGGCTGTAGCCAGCCTAGGTGTCCAGAGGCAACCCTCTTGTGTTTTGGGAGTTCTGTCAGCTTTAAATATGTGTGTCAATAACCATTGCCAGTTAAAGTGTTGTTCTTGACAGCTGATAACTATTTGGGGGAGCACTCTGGCTTAAGGAGTATTGCTTAAACGACAGCGTTCTGCTAGCTAACTATGTGGTGAATATGTGACATTAGTTGTTTAAATAAGTTCATGTGGTCTGTAGGAAAGCTAACAAAACATATCCAGGAACCTTTGCTGCTAGAGAAATTTGGATCTGTGACTGCTGTGTTAGCACGGTGACCATTGAGTAGCTCTCCTGCCAGGATTAATAATAATGTTCCCTATCAGTCCATAGCCCTAGGTAACATTTGGCACAGACTTACAGTGAGCTTACACAGGTTTTTTTTTACTTGTGGTACCTGAACCAACCTGACACCCTCTAAAAATTGGTTTGATGCAAACCTGGAGCAAAAGGGCCATCCTTCTTACAGATGTTGTCTTCCTGGGGAATACAGAGCAGGTGAAATCTCATGAGTAGACACACCAGTCCATTGCAAGTTTGTTTTTTTGCGAGAATTCGGCTGCTCAGTATTCCCCCCGGATCTAGCCATAGGGAGTGTGATGTCACCCTTACCTATGTGCTGCAGGCAGTAGATGTGAGTGAGGTAAGTATAAACTCAACTTTAACTATAAACCTTTTTACAGGTACATTTTATACCTAATAATTGGTGATCTGTGAAGAAGGATGGGGCCTGACAGAGCAAGCAGAACTTTCAGTAAATTGTAAAGTCCCCTTTTTAATAGGTCTATTAAGGAAGGGAGAGCACAAAACAACAAGAAAATGTACACTGTGGTCAAAGACTCTTAGTGATAAAACACAATACCCTTCAGCTAATAATCTGCAGTTCCATTACTTAGCCCGCCATAAACTGAATTATCAGTGAAGTACAACCAGGATAATTCCTGCTGGCTCTTCCACTATATATCTAAAGCCTGACACTTAATTATGTTGTTCCACAGTAGATCAGAATTTACAGCAGCAACAAAGAATAGTACTGTTTTATACTCAACATAGTTACTGAATAAACAGTTCAACAGTGAAGGGGATAAGTAAAATACACTGCTTCACAGAGACACAATTTCCAACATTCTAATACATATTTTAGGTTATTTCTTCCACTAATAGGATAATTTGTCTAAAAATCCTTTTCTGTGTAGGTTATTGTGGTAATAGAAGCTATATTAGGATGGATAGAATTAGTGTTATATAAAAGAAAATCATACAGGTTGTAGAGTGATCTGATGAAGGGGGCGTGACCCCGGAAACGCGTCATCACACATCACACAGTCTCCTCTGCTGACACATAGACACGATTGTGCAGCTTCCATAGACTTTCTGTTGGGTCCATGGACTTACTTTTTATATCATATTATGCTGAATTTTGTGAGTATGTTTTTTATCTACCTTTGATCCTGATCTTAATAAATTTGTCTGCACCAGGAAAGGCGCCCCCTGTTTTTGTTTTTTTTCCCTAGGTTGTAGAGTGAAACTAAATGTGCGGTGGAGTCAATCTTTCTAACAGTGTAACTGGGGTATGAACAAGCAGTCAGAACTTTCATACTTCTCTAAAATAAGCTAACTATTGGTGACATATTGGGTACTATATGTGATAACAGGATCAAGAAGAATATTAATCATCTTAATTGGTACAAGAACATAATTTAGTCACAATTGTTACCATGATTGCTACATGGGAGCCTGGAATCCTTCCTGAACCCAGGCTCCCTGTCAAAATGTTACACTAACAGGACCTCTGAATGACATAATACATTAAAAGCCCATTTGTTGGTGTGTTTTGTTTGATGACCTCAGTATACAGGATTATTATAGCATCAGCAGGCATATTTTAAAGACGTCATCAAGACATTGATTTGATTTCTTATGGCTGTGGTTATCTCCATGGATATCAAAGTGAGATGAGACAGTTATAGTTCCTCCCATTACATATTGTTCAACAAAGGGTCTGAAACAGTTAACCCTATGCACTTCCTGTCAGCTGTACACCACTGTACTCATCTCCAAAAATGCCCTAGCCTCTAAACTATGGTCATCCAGGAGAAACTGCTGGCCACAGACACCCATGGACATAACTATAGTTGCCTATCATTCCCACATAGATGGGATCAGGCAACAATCATCCAATACGTATGGGTACCTTTAGTCTAATATGTCATCTTTTAAAGCCCAACTCTGGGCAACACTATTTCTTTTATTATTTTACAAAGCGGGATAGGGACAAAACCACTGTGAAGTTTTTACTGGCCTGTGCCTCCTTTAGATAGTTTTCACTTCACTTCTTGTTGGACAGGAAAAAATGTTGATTGGTTAGAACCTCTGCCAGTTATTATTACCTTCTGTGTCTTCCTGTCACGATGACTACAGCTTCTCTTATTACTAGCCCTGATGTCACAGACTGCAATAAAAACATGCCAGAAGTATTTACTTTTCCCAAGTCTATCAAAATAAAGGGTTCTATCAAAATAAAGGACTGGTGTCAGGGATACCGGCACAGGTGACCCCACACCTGCACAGGTACCCACACAGGCAGACCAAACACTTATGACCACACCGGACAGGGCAGAATGTATTATATACAGTTTAATAAACAATAAATAAAACTAAACAACACCCAAATGCAAACATAAATAAGTAACATCAACAAAACTACAAGCAGGTAATGGCAACAGGAGGACAAGCAGGTAATGGCAACAGGAGGAAAGGCAGGTAATGACAACAAGAGGTATCTAGGACTGCAAATGGGTAACCGGGCTCGGGACACAAACAGGCTACAGGACTGGTAACAGGACTCTGGACGGAAAGCAGGATTCACCGGAACTGGGGACTCAGGGTTCAAGTTTCAGGAAACAGGAAACGATACTGAGCCACCATCCTGACTGCAGGGAGGGTTTAAATATCCTCCAAGGAAGCACCAGGTGATGGCTAAGTACTGGTAGCTGGGAAACCCCCGCAGGTGAGCCCTGGAGCTGCAGGTCTCAGCTACTGCGCCACCTAGAGGCGCTCTGGATCCTAACAACTGGTGTCACGATTTTAGAAGCATGATCCTAAAACCCAGCTATAAGGTCACTGGAAGTCAATGGTATGCTTCTTTTAATTTACTTAGGCAAAGTTTGTTCCCTGATTCAGACCTATTCAGACAGATGAGAAACTATACCAGGGCGTATTTAAAATAAAAAATTCTTCCATATGTATATGCTAGTTGGATATATACTAGTGCACTTTATTTTTAAAAAAGTACAGCACACACATTATTTTCTAGCTACTTCTAAGTAACATCCTGCTGTTCTAGTTCCTTTTTAGATGTCAAAAGGCTACATAACATTCTAATATTTCAGTTTTTTACACTTTGTTTCTTATCCGCCCCCTACTCACCCGACATCCGTTTAATTGAAAACATTCGTTTAAACCAAAGCTGTGACCCGGACGAAAACGCAGCAAGAGGGAAAGTCTGTCTTTCATTTCTTCTATTACGTGAAGCCAGTACTTTTAAATAACACATCAGTTGCTTGGTTCTACAGAATGATTCCCTTGTCTTGCATATCGAGATCATATTGCTGTTATACAGTACCTGGAAACCCAGCTGCAGCGAGGACCAAGCAATGATCCATGAGAGTGTAATCTACCAACCAGAGATGGCAAGGAAATAGAATGTTTCAAAAGACATTAAAGGTAGTGACTCTTATAAAAGATAAATCTTTTTCAGTATATAAAGGTTTTCTCAAGTTTAGCACGTATTATCCCGGATTTGAAGACATGTGAACAAAAGGTTTTCTCTTTCTTTTTCATTGAGTCTGGCAAGACACAAGACCTATTGAAGAGAAGGTGATCTTAACATGTGTCTTGTAACGTCTTCAGGAAACTCTAACCCTCTAGTCACAAGTACACAGGTAAATGAAGAAAAGAAAAATCAGATCTTATAATTTTCAGGATTACTTAATTACAATTGTTCCACTGCTTGTGGATGGAAAAAGAACAGATGGGTGGACAGCTATATATGGGATGAGGCAACAGAAAATGTTTAATAGCAATTTGAAACCCACAGTAAGGTACCAGGAGTCTGCTGCTGGCATAAAACTAAATAAGTGAGTGCATACATGAGTGTTAAGAGTGGACATGGACTGGCAGATATCTCATCTCTGCATTATACCCACTACCTAGTGGCTATTATCCCTGACACAATATTGCTCTTTTTTAGTTTTTGCATAGTAAAAGTTTGTTTTTTTTTTTTATAAAAAATAAGGGTTGTGAAATTATGAAAGGGTGCTTTAAAATGTCTTTGCATGACAAAGAGTACCTCCAACACTTGCTCTACATTGTTTAATACCGATCACTACATAGGGGTCTATTCACTAAACTGCTGTAGGCAGCCGAGTGAAAGACCGAGTGAAAGAACGGCTCGGCTATTCTCAGAGGGACCGAGCAGAGCAGAAAAATAGTTTAAAAAGTTTTTAAAAAAATAGAAAATGATGCGGAGCTAGCGGTTCTGCTGCCGTCAAGAAAAAAAACTCTCCCGGGCGCTCTGGGAGTCTCCCTCTCCCGGCTGCCCAGGAGAGAAACACTGCTTTTTCTTTTTTTTTCTTTATTCTGACACGGAGCCGTGTCGGAATAGAAAAAAGATTATAATTTTGCCCATAGGATTGCATTGCTAGATTCCTATTGGCTATTTCAATTTGCAAAAGCTAATAGTAAACTAGCATTGCACCCGCCCTCTGCTGCAGTTCTCCATCAGGTTCATCAGCAGAGGGTGGGTGCAATATAGGAAATAAAACATATATAAAACCACTATAAATTCCCTTTAAGCTAAGCTCACTTATTTAAATTTAGACAGATTGGATTTAGCATATGCTTACAAATTACAATAATTACAGAAGTGAAAAAGTTTTACAAATATATGGTTGATAAAAAGGCTAATCAAATATTCTCCCTTGATTTGATTCACTGTGTTTTTTTTTTTTACTTTGTCTATATTGCCATGAATAGAATGTGAGTTGTGCACACAATCTTCGTATGAAATACGTGGTGAACAATTAATTTTTTAAAAAATGCATGCACAATATAATACTCAATATAGAAAAACATACTGATGAGATCCATGTATGCTATTACCCACAAGGTTTTTTTCATTCCTGTAGGATTTATTTACACTTGTCTGATTAAAACTCTTCACACAACCCTGCAGGTATTTTTATAATTTGCATGTGTTTGAGCACTGTCCATCGACCATATAGATCTATAGGTTGGACTTTTGCTAGCAGCAATGCAGCTGTGTGTTTTAGCACCATAAAACACCATGTATGCTTCCAGCAGGGAAGCTTTCTGTACAGAAAATCATTTAATATATTTAAAGAAGCCCCAACACAATCTGCCTTTTTATAAATATTCAGAAGTCCATTCGCAAACATAGATTGAAGTTCTTGGTCATCATGGCTTTAACCCACCATCCACATACCTCAGCACCATGCAACATCATGCGTGAAATAGATATGTAGGTGTCATTTCACTATAATGGCTATCACAGCAATTGAAGCTGAAATCCAGGCTTAACCAATATTGTCTATATACAAGAGGCATGTGCATTCGTACCTACATTTTGGTTATTTCTGTGTATTTTTCCCAGATCTTTGTAGTAATCCGATATGAAATAAATTCTGGATTTCCTGTAATAAACACCAGTCATTGTGCTTTCTCTCCTCATGCAGAATGGCTGGTCTAATATTCCCCTCCCCACCTCTGTAGTTTTCTTGCAGGCAGCGTGTAGAGGGTGAACCTGCTGGGTTCCTACCTTAGGGTGTGGGGCATTTAGTGTACACACAGTGGATTTATATCCTTTGTGGATATTGAGTAATATATCTTAAAGTTTTTGGTGCCTGAAGCTTACATTTTGAACCTAGAGACAAACGAGCACTTAAGAATTTTGTTCCTGTGGAGCTGTTCTTTAAGGTTTAGTGTATTGTCCATTCAGGGATAACCCTCTGTAAACCATTATGTTCTTCCAGTCAGCTTGAAGAGATTCAGACATTTTCCTCAGACATCTCTAATTATCAAGGTATTTCCTATACGGAAAGGCTGCTCATTGCAAAATATTCCTTTTTTAACAGCAGTTTTGTTATATTTCATAGACTGTAGGGCATGAGATATTGCCACCACTATCTGCCATCTAGCATTGACACTTATTCCATAGAAAAGGTCATTTAGATCTTCCCATTCTAATATTAGGTCACACACTAACCTTCTTAACCTATTTCTGCATCCTTCATGTATTACATATGATGTACTGTTTGGCTATTTGCTGTAATGAGCAGGTGTACCTATAAAAAACGCCACCGAGGGCATCTCGCACTGAGTGTGTCTGGCATGCAGAAGATCATATGGAGATGGGACTGTTTGATTACAGACAGCTATACACCAGATGATTATTGTTAGATACCACCTAATCATTTGTCACTACCACCCTATAGATGGATACGTTTTATGTACCTTTCTAGATTACCCTCTAAACATCCACAGCAATATTTTACCAAATTCTCATTCCTTGTAATCTATGATAGAGGAAATACTATCACATAGAAAAGTCTTAAACATTGCTACTCCTCGGAAGCATAAAAGGTCACCCCATTATCTCTAAATCTGTACATTCTTCTAGAAGAAGCACCTTTGAAAGGAAAGGTTTTTTCATACGCTCAGAGTGCAAAAGATTACAAGGGACATCTGTTGGTAGCCGTGTCCTCTTCTTTTTCAGAAATGTTCTTAAAACTTATTGTCAAAACTCTTACTGTCTTGTGAAAAGGGCATGGCACCACCTTTTCTTTGTCTGTCTTTTGTGATAATCTTAAAAGATACGTTATTAAGCCTCAAAGAATGGAATAATGTAACAAAGAAGACATAGGTGTCTCTATAGGTCTTCCATTAACGCCACTTCAAAAATGTAATGTTATATTATCTGAAAACATAAGACTAGGCAATTAAATTCCAAAAGTACGAGAACATCAAGAGTGCATGAACAAAACCAGCTACTACTGTAAGGGGACCAGTGTGCACAAGAGGTCAGGACTGGATTTCCATCACAAGTTTGCAGACAGACAACCTATAATACCAAAAGCAACATCCCTCTACTACAATTACCAATACACCTTTACAGAAAAGCTACAACCTTGCTTCATTGTGCCAGTGAGGTAAATCTGGCCTTGTGGGAGAAGGAAAGACAGTGTTAGCATGAATTAAGAGATGATTTAAGGATCTACAGCTGAGTGATAACTGAGTGACATCAATAAGATACATTTTTGTTAACAGTCATGGTACTTTAATTACAGAATTTATACTGTGTGTAAATATGTTCAACTGATTGCTCCCTTTTTAATAAATTTGAAATAAATATTTTGCATTAACATTTTTTGTTGTATGTATTACATATTTTTTTTACAGTTGGGGCATGGAAGGTGTTGGTACATTGTTGAATTTACTGGGTCCTGGTCTCACTAAGGTAGAGCCAATTGTTTTAGGCCCCGTTCACACCTGCCAACATGAACGATCCCATACATTGCAATGGGGACTGTTCATGCAACTGCATAAGTCCGCATGATCAGAACCGTCTCCCACCCCAATTGCTCCCTGAGCTTTTTTTGTTGCGCTGATTAGCGAGGTTTCCATACAGCTTTCAGTGGAACCATGATGAGCATGGCTGTTTTGGGAGTTTTTAATTGCGTTTCAGCTGTGACACCGCGCTGATCCACACCCGCCCTGGTGTGAACAGGGCCTTCAACACTGATTTGCCAATATTGTAGAACTAAAGATTAAATAAATTTGGAAAGTTCCGTGTATAATATAATATAATATGTTTTCCTACAAATATATTGTAGGAAAAATCCTTTTTAAAGAACGAAAACATATTTAAGGGCAACATATACAACGTCAAGGAATGATGCTGTGCTGTTGGTTTTGTTAATATATTTCTTTCTACAGTACCAGGCAGCATTAAAATATGAAAGCTATCAAAATATATATTTTGTTATACTCTAAAAGGACAAAATAAAGACATAATTGGATCTGAGGTTTTTTAGGTACCTTACAAGGCAACATTTCTTTTATAAAGAAAAAAAAAACTCTGCACACAAAGTACAATTATTAATTGCAGGCAATGTTCCTGGGGTAGGGTATGCATATTTCATTTAACCAATTGGTATTAATATTTCACTTTACTTTATTCATATTTATCAATATTTCACTCAGTCGAGCCAAAGCAACCTCAGGTTCTGGGGAAGGGGGCATGCCCCAGAAACGCGTTAACCCTTGCCACTCGCTGCTGGAAGAAGACTTTGGTTGTGAGCTGACTTGGCTGTGCTGTGGCTTTTGATGGGCGATAGCCCCCTGTGAGGATAACCATTGAATACGCTTGTGTCACTTTTCTCTTGTGAGTACATTACCATTTTTAAAAGCAAATTATTAAACAATCCTTCACATGGAGTGGGCACTCTCCTTTTTTGTCATTCTATAGACTAGCTGTATGCCGCTCAGTGGCATTCGGCTTTTCACTCACTGCCGTTCTGCCTTTATGAGAATAGGGGCTAACGGCAGCGAGTGAGCTGCTGGAGCTTAGACTCAGCCGATCCAGATGTTGGATCGGCTGAGTCAAAGTCCTTCTGCACTTCGGCTCAGCCGAACATGAAGAGCAGCCTAAGGCAGCTGATGAAAGGCTGATTTCAGCCGGTGTACGACTGAAATCAGCCGTCCTGAGCTATTGTGACTAGCCGAACGTTGTTTGGCTCACTTCACTATGGCTCGGTTATTCACTCAGCTGCCTTCCGCCACTCAGCTGCCAAACATCACATGTTGCATCGGTTAGTGATAAGCAACTGCCCTAGAGTGAGGCAAGGCCATACATAATCACAAATCCAGACAGCAGCAGCTTGTGGGGATTGTAGATAGCCGGAGGTGATCAGGACACTGATGGAAGGCATTGGAAAAGACCAGAAAACAGGCAACCCAGAATGTGTTTCAACAGTGGTAGATGCCGTGAAATGCTTTCTTCTGAGCTGAAGGGAGGAAAGAAACAAGAAATATGTGTGCGCACCACACTGCATGATAGCAGTACTAACCTTTCTCAGGCTGAACAGTTACCTCAGTAAAAGTGGTGTGAATGTTCAAAGAAAAATGAACACCCAACAATTAAGACTATGGCAGGGTTTCCTTGTTGCAGCCTGCTGGTCTAATTGATAAATGTATTAAGAGGGGCTAGTCACACCTACAGGTTGTGCCACTGCACTAACTTGGTAGTATTCTGCAAAACATTAAAAAACAGTGCACTGGCAACTAAGAAGTGCTATTAAGCAGAGTGTAATGTGTAACAGTCACAAGATCTGTAAATATGATATGTAAATCCAAACACAAACTTAATCACAAGTATTAAGTTACACATAATTATTTCCTATGCTTCTCAGCTACAAGTGGCTATAATGTAGTACTAACCTAAACGTACAATGAATATAGAAAGAAAATATCCTAATAACATTTGTTTTTGCCTCCATTGGCACAAACAAAATATACCTGCAGTTTTGCAGGGCGAATGGCTCTACAAATTGTTTCTAAATACACCCTATAATGTGTTCTCATTCACACATCATACCTAACAATATTTTTAAAAACATTTTTTTTTACCTTTCTAGATTTTTTTTGAAGTAGGCCTTTGGCCGGACTGCAAGCTACTCTGAATAATTTAAAAGTGAAAGTTAAGAGGGACACAGTGGGGACAGACTAATTTTCATCTCATTAACATACAATTCAGAACACAAGCCCTTTGTTAGGACAGACAGTGTTCAAATATAGTTTACAAGATAATCAGATCTGCCAGCACAGTACAGGCAGGGTTAATAATGATAAACACTAACTCCTCAGCCCCCTCCTTAACATTGAATAGCAGGGAAAAACTTTAGTTGTCAGTAAAAATGTAACCTGCAATTTTAAATATTTTTGCTATGTATGGGAATATGTAACAAATCTAAATGTTTAGATTGTAAGCCATCACGGGCAGGGCCCTCCTTACCATCTTGTCTTGAATTGTATTGTGATTGTAATGTCTTCCTTATATTGTAAAGTGCTGCGCAAACTGTTGGCGCTATATAAATCCGGTATAATAATAATAAAAAATTAGGTGTTATCCCAATTTGGCTGCAAAAGTGGAAATATACTTTAATAAAAGTCTTGATCAGAGAATAAACCTCAATGAAGTACCGAGAATGCTGAAAGAAGAGAAAAAAAATAGTAAAAATATAGGCAGAGTTTTCCTTAGCAGAGCTGAGACAAAATCGCCCATCCTTCTAGGACACTAGCAAAAAAATGAGGCACAATCCTGTGTACATTAATGAATAGCAAATACATTTATTTCCCTTTTTGCATAAATATTCATAATGATTTACTATTTTTTTACAATTCAATATTTATTTATCATTAGTTATTCAGGCTCATCATTAGGTATTGCTTTAGTATCATCCTGCCCACAAGCACAGCATGTCCAGTAACATACAAATGCACACACAACACCCGCTTGTTGCTCCTTTGACTACTGAATAAATTTACTACTGATCACATTAACAAGGTACATTAAAAAAATAAAAAAATGATTTAAAAATATTGTCATTTACGACTTCATAGGCAGGGCATAGAAACTCTTGATAATATGTTCAGATGTAAAGATAAATGCACAGGAAAGTTTTAGATAACAATCACATTAGCCCAGTGTTCAGAAGTATTACCCTTGCAGCATTAAGCTTTTGGGTTCAGTGCTTGACAAGGGCATCATCTGCATGCAATCTATGTGACCTTCCTTACTATATAATTTTTTCAGGCAGTTGGTGTTTTTTTTAGCACTGGGGCAAATCTTTAACATTAACAGCTTTAAATGTTGTAGCATCAGATAGCAGAGAACTGCTCAAAAGTGATGCCAGTATCTGACCATTGTCAAATGATTGTTTAACCACACTGACAAAACAAGCTGTAACTGCCTTTGCCTTTGCCTTTACCAGATTGTCCTTTTTTTTAGACAGAGGAAGGGATAGATCCTTCGCTCACCTCCTAACACAGAAACATACCAAAGCAAAGGGGAAACCACCCCAAAGTAAGGGAGAATCCCACCTTTGACAGCTCTATTCGGGGCAGATATCTCTATGGGATTTATACTCTCCATTTCCAGAGACATTTATCAATGGTTGGATTTCCTCTTGCTTTTCTGTCCTGCTGAAAATTGCCATCAGGAGAACAAGTCAATAAAAATGTCCCCAACAAGAACTTAAACAGCAACAAAAAACTTGATAAAAGGTTGCAAATAGGGATGTTCAGATACCAATTACCGAACTGGGTACAAGTACAAGTAGAGATACTTTTCCAGCTCCAAGACAAGGCTAGAGAACAACTCAAAAGTTAGGAGGTAACTGTCAATTTTTAGAAGCATACGGAGCTCCTGGGATTTGTGCATCCCTGTTTTGCTGTATGATTTTGTTTTTTTATAAATATATAAAAGGTATGCACAGATACTATTTTTTCAAGTACAAGTACTGATACTTGTCCAAGTACTCAAAGATACAAGTACTGATACATATGTTTGTTTATTGTCATGTGACAGTTTTTCCAAAACAATACAGACTAATGATTTCAGGACAGTGGTAGAATACCAGAGCCAGGTCCCAGCTGCATCTGCTGCAACCCTGGTAGTTCGGGTGAAAATGCCAAATATCAGCACTGGTATCTGAACATCCCTAGTTGCAACCCTTCCCCACTCTATTCATAAGTAAAAACAAAAACAAAAGTCTTGTCCTAACTTCCAGTTTAGGATAACTTTAAGACAACTGCTGTGACACATCCACAAATCCATGATATATCAATCTGTACATTTTTAATTCTGGTGCTGGAAATAAACTGAAACAGGATCAGACATGCTAACACAAGAACATAAAACCATGTTAATGATGAGATTATAAAAGCATTTCTAAAAAACCTTTTAATTAAATGTGGAACAATGATCCCATCAAACTAAGGATATTACTGCTGAATGAAGTTGAAGCCAACTGTACTGCCTGTATTATACCCAATTAAATTGCTGCAATGCTTAACTTTTACAGGAGGCACACAGCCAAAATGTAGAATTAAACATGACTAAAACTGTAGCCAGTGTCCTGAAATTTTCAAAGAAGAAACTTTGCGTGGGATTGGATTTGTTTAAGTTAATTTCAGTGCAGTTCTGCACAGTTTAGTAATAGCTCACGGTATGAGTGAAAATGCACAAAAAGGTTTTTATTACTTAGAAGTTTTTATTGAGAGCAAATCTAATAAAATGCATTCAATAAAATTAAACATTTTAGAGTTCATCCATAAATAACAGTAAGCGTACTTAAATTAAAATTACAGTGAGTCTCTAGCTTCCCATTGGATCTTACAGAAAAAAATAAAAATCATAAATAAAAAATTAGGGGGATTTGATTTTTTTGTTTGAAAATGATTGATATGCAATCAAGAAATGTAATGTCATGTGCTACAAAGGACAAAAATGGAATGATATATTCGGAAACTAAATATCTTTTGTGGTTTTTTTTGTTTTAATGTGCATCACTTTAAATATACCCTACATAGGTCAAGACATGTTGCTGACTATCAGTAACACATTCTTAGGTGTAATAAAAGATTCTATGTTGCTTCCCTGCCTGCCAAAGGTAAGTTCCTCTTTGTTACTTTTCCTGAATTTCCTGCATTTTTTTCTGCATTTCATGTTTCTGCATTCTGCTTAAAACAAACAGGTCTATTCACTAAAAGGTGGAGTTTGGAGAAGGCAGGAAAAAGAACATTCTAGGCCAAAATAGCTGATTTGGAACAATTCTTCAATTCAGCTCACTGGAAAGTAGTGTTTCATTTTATTTTTTGACTGATATGCTCAAGTGCAACTAGCTGGATCAGCACCTTCCCAGCAGAGCCTATGATGAACTACTATACCTGAGCAGTATACATATCTTTCTGTGTTATGTAGTTCCAGTTCACTCCACTCCATTCCTCCATACACCTAGAACTGAACTGCTATCAGAGTAGTACCACAATTTGTACTACTATTCTAGCAGTTAGTGGCAATGCACTCTTGCATCTCTGCCCTCAGAATATCTTGTGTGGCCCTTGAACCAGTTATACTAAGCCTAGTCAATTGACTGGAGTAAGAAGAGGTGGCACAAAACACCTAGGGGGCAAGAAAAATAAATCTGACCACGGTAACACATATCAATGTATGGTGAAATATAAAGTTGAACTCCAGACAGATAAAAGCACACTTTAATCCAGTCATGATTATGTTCAAAAATCAATAAAGTATACCTAAAACCCCAAAAAAATTTAGTTTTGGATTAAGTATTCAAATAATTGTGTATCTGTTTGTCCCTATGATTCTTCAGAACCCCACATCCCTAAATACATATTTTAAAGCAAAGAACAGCCAGACTAGCTAGGAGATAGCAGTAGTATTTTGTTTCATTGCTGTTTGTGTCCTCTTGGGAAGATCTGCTATCACTTCATTTTGTGGAGACACAACAGGAAGTGAGAGTTGCCAGTTGTGTCGTTGGCACAAGGTCTGAGGACTGATGTTCTCACATAGGTCCCTACTCTAAGAAAAAAAATATATTCTTTAACAAAAGTTGCAAATCTTTCTGCAAAAAAAAAAAAAAAAATGCTCGATCGAATGTGGAAGAGAAATAGTAGAGGAATAGTTATTTGAGCACTAACCCCTTGAACCTACTATATATAGTAACTAAATAATGATAGTATATTAAAAACTGATATGTGCAAAAATGATAATATATGCTTTAACCTGTCTTTACATTAGCATAGAAATATGTAAATGGTTGTCCTCTTCAATGTTACTGGCATTTGTCCAATGGGTATCTTGTGAGAAGACTAAGGGAATGGAATGTCCATTTTTTCTTTCATTATATTTTTATTGGTTTTAAACAAAAAACAAAGTCATAAAAATATGATTGCACTATGAGGCTCACTGACCCAGGCCCTAAATCAACAAAGGTAGTAGGCAAGGGAATACATGCAAGAACTTTGAATAGCTAATGTGGTATAGTATGCAAATAACCAGGTTGTCTGAGGGAAACAGCCCGGGTGCACAACAAAAACACTTGAGCAGATCATGCATAGCCCGGGTCCTTGTGCGAAGAGGTGAGCCAAAAGTACACGGTAAGAGCCTTGCTACAGAGAAGTCATCAATCAGTAGTAGTTAAAAGGTCCAGCAAGGTGACAAGAAACTGGGAGAAAAAGAGCCAGATAGATGAGATAGGAGAGAAACAAGGATATGAGGAAGGAGGGTGGAGTAGGCTTGAAATGTGAGCAAAGTAGGGTGCTTCACTGCACAATAGGTACAGTATATTCATAGGTAGTTAAAGGCCCAGCAAGGCAGCAAGAAACTGGTAGAAAAAGAGCCAGATAGATGAGATAGGTGAGAAAGAAGGCTATAAGGATGGAGGTGGAATAGTCATGAAGTGTGATCAGAGGAGAGGATTCCAACGCATGATAGGTATATTCATAGGTGCAACAACAGGTGGTCAAAGCTAGGAGATAGAAAGTGGGAAACCCATGGCATCCAAATGGCATTAAATTGTGCTACACTGTTATTCATAAACGCTAGTATTTCTTCATGTATCATGGTCCAGGTTACAAGTCTTTTAACAGCATAACAATTAGCCATTTATTTCTATCAATTAGAATGTTGTTAAACGTCGCAGCTATAAGATATGACATATGTGGGGCATATAATTGAGAGATCTTTATTTTGACCTAGAGTTCAACTTTAACTCAATTGCCAGCAAACATAAAAGCCTGCAGTTCTTTTCAAGCTCTTTCGAAAAAAGCAATGGAAATGACATGATATATGTTAGATTGTTATAGGAAACCTGCCACAAATCAAATCAATTCAAACTCATCATATGATGAAAAAATATAAGCATATGATGAAAAAATATAAGCAGAAGTCAATGGCAATGAAAACCACATGTCAAAATGATCAGTATGTTCAGGGAAATAAGCAGCTAAATGTATAGGCAAATAGCATATTTTCCTCCACCCACCCCTTCCCATACATGCCCACACATGATGAGGCGGGGGTTGAACATTTAATGTGATTAATAGCCTAATAGACCAATCGGGCGCTCTGGTATGGGAACTCTACTTTTAGAGTAAAAGTCAACATTTGCACATAATTCAACTGCTTTGGATTTATTTATTGTTTTGGTGTGTGATTTTCACTGAAGGTAACCTCTAGTTATGTCTTTTTTCATTACATGCTCAGTTTGAATTGCCCTAGTCTGTGACAGCTTTACTGTAAAGACAGCCGGGGATAATCCAGAAGTGCAGCCAGGATCATAATTAAAGAACACACACAAGGAAACTAATCTCATATATCTCCTATGCACATCAATGACTTTGTATTCTGCACTGGAGGTTTTTCCAATACAAAAATGGCTTCTAGCTTTTTCAACTAAGTAGTAGAAAACCTAATGATAACTAGGGCAGTGCAATAATTCACAGCAACCGATCAGATTTGAGTCAGCTGTAGTCAAATCAGGAAAATAATATTTCAAGCCTCATCTCTACTTTTTTTTTTAAAGTGAGACCCAGCAAAGTTAAAAAACAAAAAAACAAAAAACTGTAATGTTAGTGCACCAGCCCAAAGGCTGCAGGGGAAAAAAGTATGTATAATGGTATTTGGGAAAGATATGTATAATGGTATTTGGGAAAAGTATGTATAATGGTATTTGGGAAAAGTATGTATAATGGTATTTGGGAAAATTATGTATAATGGTATTTGGGAAAAGTATGTATAATGGTATTTGGGAAAAGTATGTATAATGGTATTTGGGAAAAGTATGCATAATGGTATTTAAAAAAAAATAAAAGTGGCAGGATGGCTTTAGGACGAGGTGGCAGAGGGTGGAGGGAAAATTGGAGTTGGTTTTAACTGCTCTCATCCTTGCTCTTCACATCTAATCTTCTTTCTAATAAGTCCCATTAGGTCTGTAGATGTCTACTCACTCTGTAGAAAAAGATGCAGTATTACAAACTGAACAATTACAGCAACTCTTTCTGAAGCATCTTTTCATTAGAAAATGACTCGCATACCTAATTAATTGTAAAAAGTTACAACCAATTTAATCTTTGAATGTAGCAGAGAGTAATTGATCTTTAGGCAGCAAATTGAAAATATTAATAAGATGCAGGGATATTTTGGAAGCTGGGAGTTATTACAAGTCAAAATATAGATGGGAAAAATAACATAAAAAGATTAGTCTCATTTAGGAGGTCAAGTCACAAAATATTATAAATATTCAGTGATTAACTGGATACAAATACATAAGAGGAAACCTGATCTCACACAAGAAAACATACCACTGACCATTGCAAACAGGCAAGTCAGCGCAAACCCAAAAATAACATTACTATAAAAATGATGTAGAAGAAGTCTTATAAAGGCTTGTGTATATTTCTCAGCCCTAAAAGTCAGTAGGTTCAATTTACTGGCTATAAAGACTTATGTTCAGCAATAAGAATGTGAAAATAAATAAAAATTATATAACTAATAACATTCATTGTGACAAATAACCAAAGTGTTATAACTTGGGGAATTGGGCCTAATGTGGATTACAAAATCAACCCAGAATCACCCAATAATCACTTTAACCAGTTGACATCCGCGGTGTTAAACCCCCTTCCCATCCAGGCCATTTTTCAGTATTCAGCGCTGCGGTACTTTGACTGACATTTATTCCGTCATGCAACTCTGTACTGAAATTAAATATGTATAATGGTATTTGGGAAAAGTATGTATAATGGTATTTGGGAAAAGTATGTATAATGGTATTTGGGAAAATTATGTATAATGGTATTTGGGAAAAGTATGTATAATGGTATTTGGGAAAAGTATGTATAATGGTATTTGGGAAAAGTATGCATAATGGTATTTAAAAAAAAATAAAAGTGGCAGGATGGCTTTAGGACGAGGTGGCAGAGGGTGGAGGGAAAATTGGAGTTGGTTTTAACTGCTCTCATCCTTGCTCTTCACATCTAATCTTCTTTCTAATAAGTCCCATTAGGTCTGTAGATGTCTACTCACTCTGTAGAAAAAGATGCAGTATTACAAACTGAACAATTACAGCAACTCTTTCTGAAGCATCTTTTCATTAGAAAATGACTCGCATACCTAATTAATTGTAAAAAGTTACAACCAATTTAATCTTTGAATGTAGCAGAGAGTAATTGATCTTTAGGCAGCAAATTGAAAATATTAATAAGATGCAGGGATATTTTGGAAGCTGGGAGTTATTACAAGTCAAAATATAGATGGGAAAAATAACATAAAAAGATTAGTCTCATTTAGGAGGTCAAGTCACAAAATATTATAAATATTCAGTGATTAACTGGATACAAATACATAAGAGGAAACCTGATCTCACACAAGAAAACATACCACTGACCATTGCAAACAGGCAAGTCAGCGCAAACCCAAAAATAACATTACTATAAAAATGATGTAGAAGAAGTCTTATAAAGGCTTGTGTATATTTCTCAGCCCTAAAAGTCAGTAGGTTCAATTTACTGGCTATAAAGACTTATGTTCAGCAATAAGAATGTGAAAATAAATAAAAATTATATAACTAATAACATTCATTGTGACAAATAACCAAAGTGTTATAACTTGGGGAATTGGGCCTAATGTGGATTACAAAATCAACCCAGAATCACCCAAAGACTATTGCTTTATTACACTTTGGAGTGCTGGTGACGTTATTTCTCTCTCTGATTCTATCACGGTGCCACCCGTGGTCACTACAAGCACCCACCCGGCCACACGGGTCTTTTCTTTTCGGTAAGGAGTGCAGCGAGATCTCTTGATTTCTGTATACAGATGCTATCACAGACTTCTTTCCTTGAAATCTATAAAAATTCTTTGATTATAGGCGCGTTTGGGCAGGGTCCCCCTGAGCTACTGTTTCTGTATGTCAATGATGCTCGTCAATGTTTCTTACTTGTCTTGTCTAAACGATTGTACAGCGCTGTGGAATATATTGGCACTCTACAAATCATTGTAGTTGTAATTACTGGATATAAGCTTGTTATCCTATCAAATTCAATGCACCATGATTATTTCAGCTTGGTAAGTGAGCCTCCAGGGAATCTTAGTACAACCCACTGTAAAGTACAGAAATTGCAAACTTTAATCAAACCCTGCTGGAGTCTATAAGGGGAAGGCTAGAAGATCAGTTCTGGCCATTGTGAAATCATAATAGGCATGGGATCAACAAAATAAAGATATAGGAGACAGAGGATTGACATGGGAGACATGTACTAATGCAAAGAAATGTTTAACAAATTACTTCCGGTTGGTAATGATGACAGGCCAGCAGACGTTGTAGGAGTTGGTGATGTTGGAAGGCCAACAGAGTTGGCAGGAGTTGGTAATGGTGGCAGGCCAGCAGAGGTGGAAGGAGCTTGCAATGGCAGCAGGCCAGCAGAGGTGGCAAGAGCTGGTAATGGTGGCATGCCAGCAGGGGTGGCAGGAGCTTGCAATGGCGTCAGGCCGGCAGAGGTGGCAGGACCTGTTAATGGTGGCAGCAGGGCCGGATTTACTCTCCCTGCTGCCCCAAGGCCAGGTTCTGCAATGCGCTCCCCCTCCCCTCATCCCCCCGTCAACAGAGAATGGCAACTGGGTAGCAGGGGCAGCAGGGTTAGTTTTATTTATTTTTTTAATTGTTTCTTTATTTATTTATTTTACTTTTTTATCACTATTTTTTTTTACTTTTTTAGCTT
>NW_017306419.1:754329-764393 GCF_000935625.1 Nanorana parkeri
TGCCGCTCTGCTCCCCACATCGGCGGCCAGTGAGGAGAGACCCGGCGGCCGGGGGGAGGACAGAACCAGAAGAGAGAGGTAGGTGCGGGGTGGGGGAGGGGAGGACGGACAGGCTGCACACATTTGTAAATGAACAAGCGGCTTCCCCAACCCAAAGGCTTGCAGCAGTGGTAGGAGCTTGTAATGATGAAAGGTATATTTTTTTATCTTTTAAGCTAGATTACATGGAACAAATTGTCAGTATCATCCCCTGCTGATGTTTTGTAAACATTGTTGATCCAGCAGTCTCAGTTGTGAAAAAATTATATGTGGCACCTTTACAGTGCTGGAGCACCAAAACAAAGCAGGAGAGTATGCAGGAGTTGGTAATGGTGGCAGGCCAGTAGGTCAACAGAGATGTAGGAGCTGATACTGATGGCAGGCCAGCAGAGGTAGCAGAAGCTGGTAAAAGTAGCAGACCAGCAGAGGTGACAGGAACATGTAATGGTGGCAAACCAGCAGAGATAGCAAGAATAGTTGCAGCAGGACCCCACTCCCCCACCCTTGTACAACTACGGGGGTTTGGGGGAGATTGAAAAGTACCACTGGAAGCATGCCCCATGTCTTTCTCACTGTCAGTCAGTCAGTCTCTTTGTATTCCTTCTCTGCCTCCTGCTTATTCTGGATCACTGGGATAGAAGTAAGAGGCAAATGATTCAGGTGGTAATGAGTCAGTAGGAAGTCATCCTATTCCTCCCACTGTTGTAAAGCAGCGTGACAGTGTTTAGCCTGGGCCCTTGCATAGGCTCTGGAGCATTTAGTGGGACTGGTGGTTCTCAAGGAGTTTTGGGATGATGCAATTGAGGAGGAAGGAGTGGCTGCACTATCTCCATCACCAAGCTGCAGGACACAGGGAGGCACCACCAGCTCCAGCAGTGTGCCCCTTCCTGCATCCATCCCAGCCACCAAAAAATGTACCCTGTGGGCCATAAAGGAGATGTAACCTTCCATCTCATGCTTGCTAGACCACGTGTCTCTGGTCATGTGGACCCTGCCACTGACCGGGTGGTCCAGCGACATAGAAAAACATTCTAGTGGAGGGCAGTGATGGTCTTTTGGGCAAAAAATGACAGCTGACGACCTGCCACTGTGGTGCAGCACTAGACATAAACTCATCAAAGAGGGCTGACTTCACCAGTGGGAACGAAAGCAGCTGTAAAGCTATCAGTTTTGCCAAGCTGTCATTCAGACAATGAGGATGGGGGTTATTTGGGGGGACATTTTTTTATTCCTTTCCAGCAGCTGCAAAAGAGACACCGACCTGGTCTATGGTGCTGCTGGACATGGCAGGGCAGGATTGAAACCTATGCTTGGCCATACTCAATGTGGCCCCAATCTGACTCTTTTCACTGCTAGATATGCCATAAGGTATGTCTCTCATACCCCTTGTCAGACTTCACTCCCTATCACTTGAGGCAATACACATTGCAGTGGATGCAGATGGGGAATTTTGTGGAGTGACGGGAGAGGTGGGAAGTGAGGAATGAGAAGGAGTGTAGGCATTTTGCTGCTAACCAGTTTCAATGATTTGCTGCTTCCACCTAGCTTTGTATTGCCCCTCTAGATGCACCAATGATACCAAAGTGATTGGTAGATGCCCCACAATTGATACATTGCAGGCAGAGTGTGAAAAAAGGCCTAGAGTGTTGAGCTATGTGTAGGGGCCCTGGTATAGCAGTGGCATTCACCCATTGGGCATTGCCATCCAGAGAAATGGGTGGCTGCTCCTACCGCTCCGGAGCATGCTGCCCCTTGAAGAAGTCTTCTCTCTTACTGCTGTTGATCCTCTCCTCACTTTCCTCCTCCAAGGTATGGTCTGCAACGTCATCATTGCTCAAACCCACTTAATAGTAAGCTGCAGTTGCAGGAACATCAAGAATTCTTGAGCACTCTCCTGCATCAAATTACACATAAACATTTTAGCCAAATCACCCATGCCAGTTTAAAGGGAAAAAGCACAATTGGCTGTAGAGGAGGAGAAAGAAGAGGGCACATTTTCAACTGCGGGGGAAAGTGCACTGCTCTGTGCCTAGGAAAAAGAGGATGAGGAAGGCATGGTTACTCACTCCATGACATCCTCCACATGTTCTGGCTGTATAGAATGCCGTCTGCCAGAAAGAAAATGCAGACATGCCTTGCCTCTCAAAGGCGTAGATGGATCACCGCTTTTTCCTGCAAACGCAGAACCTGTTTGTCCCCTACTAGCTGCACGTGAAGAACATCTGCCTCCCAGACATATTAATTACAGTCAATTACCTAACTTTATTAGCAGCTATGGCAGTAGGGGTGTTGAGCATGTGGTACTTTGGTGCACTTAACAATGTGACAATTTGATGCACTAAACTGTACCACATTATGATACAATGATGTGCTGCAAACGGGGGGCAGCTTTGGCTGTGTCAGGAACAAGTTCATGATTCTGACCCTGAAACAGAATAAAAAAGACCCTATCAAAATTGTATTAGAATAAAATATACATCCCTCACAAAATAAAACCTGAAATACTAAGCTTCAACCCTAACACACAAAACCCCAAATGTAAAAAAGCAAAAATAAATAAAAAAAACTGCAGAGGCCCAACAACTAAACAACAACTGCTGACACACACTAAAAGGTAGTCCTAAAAAGGACTGTGCACTGTGAAGACAGAGTGGGAACTCAATAATATGTAGCCTACCACACTGCAATTTACCACAGCACAATACAACATTGCGTATAGGACAGTATAACACTGTATAGTATAGGAGCAACTATCTATCCCTGCAAACTCTCTGTTAGCTCTCCCTATCCACTCCAAGTCTCCAACATACACTGACAAAAGGCTGCTAGAAACACAGATTTTTATAGGGTGGGGGCTGGCAAATAAGAAAACCCTCATTATAGGCCTTTCTATGTCAAATGACCACAGCTCAAAGGAAGTGCATTATTAGTAATTGGTTACTATGGCAGCAAACAAGCGCATTAGTTTGCCATTTTCCCAAACTGCGAATGACATGAGTTTGACCTGAACCCAAAACGCTACTTTGCTAGTGTACTTGCACTAGGCACTTGTAAGTTATACTGTTGTTTTAATACTTTTACTCTAATCATTTTACCAATGAAGATCTTTTTTTGTCTGTAGTAAATGGACATGTATTGGTTGCCTTTTTTGATTTTGGGTTAGCTGCCATGAGCAGAGTGGCATATATTTAATCATTATCCATGTAGCTTTAATGCCTAAGCCACATTGGCAAATTTAGAATGAAATTCTGTCCCATGCACGATAATCACCCTTGATTTTCCCCTGCTTGGTCTAACTGTGGCAAATGATGTAGCACAGAAATCAGTAATGATCACTTGTCACTCTGTAGTTCTTTATGCACAATCAATGTAAGAAGGTGGGTGCAAATAATTGTGAGAATATATGACTACTCTAGTCTTTTGAGCGACCGAAAATTGAAGTAAAATTGCATGTAAAGTACGATTGTAGCTGAGGTATTGGATGCATAAACCATTCAAAATAATAATATAAAGTTGATTACTATAATCCTGAACACAAAGACTACAGGACTATGAAAGAATTATTATGCTACTTAGCCAGCCTGATATATTTAAACAATGCAATATATTTGCGCATCACTTGCAGCAACAGAGCCATGCAGGGTTAATTCCTGAGCTTTGATGAGTAATTGCAAGTGTCACAAGCGTTCATTATTATATGCAAAGATTTTCCTACCTGTTTGAAAATCTCTGTGGTTGCTCAATGATCTCCCCCTTTCCTTCATAGAAAAAGGAACAGTACCTTCATCACCCATATGCGACATTCCTATGTCAGACAGATCGGAATTCTGTAAAATATTATTCATTTTCTAGTCTATGTTAAAAGAGTGACAGCTGGAAATAGGTTGCCTACTATGAATAACAAAGATACTTTATTACTTCAGTTTTTTACACTAGCACCGTAGATTTCAAGCTGCATCAATTTTTTGCACGTTTTTTAACTAGGCATTGTACACCACAGCTAGTCGGTCTCACACTGAAGGATGCACCGGCCACCAAAACAAAATCAACTTGAAAGGGCCCAACACTAAAACAAAATGCTTTACAAAAATAGATGTATAAAAGCATTAATATATTATATACTACAACAGAATTATAACTAGAAATCACAAGGACCTGGAGCTAATATGAACAAGGGTCTCCTAATGTCTTTGACGTTAGACCAAGGGTAGGCAACCTTGGCACTCCAGCCATTGTGGAACTAGGTGGTCCTATGAGGCTTTGCAAGATTCTGACAGCCACATGCATGATGTCTAGAGGCAAAGACATGAAGGGAGTTGTAGTTTCACCACAGCTGGAGTGCCTTTACTGCAGGGCCCTAAGGAGCATTTACTTACCCTCTCCACTACTTGCTGTGATACACTGGCAGAGCCCAGGAATATAACTATTACATCAGGTATAGGGGAACACTTGTCACTCTCTCTGATTCCCTACTATGAAGCACTCGGTGCCTGGGCAGCCATTCATGACACCCCATTGCTATAATCTGGGAAAGCAGTAAGCATGCAACAGGTTCACTTTAAATAAGTTCCACCCTTCAGTCAAAGTATGTCTATAATACTGCACTTGCTGTAAAAATGCAACAAAGTCCTTTGCAGCAGAAGGCTCCAAGCTGTATACAAAGATCTCAGAATATGGTATTAATCTGTGTTTGTTATGTTCTGTCCTCCCACACTCCCCAAGCAAATGAACTTTCCAACAGTGGTAAACTGCACTCCTCATCTGTGTGCAGCTGTCGGCTTCCAGTCTACTCCTTTGTGAAGCCTTAGGTCCTGCAGCATCAGTGCCCACTTTCTTTGGTCCTGACACACACAGACCTCTGTTCATTCATCTGTGTTTGAAAGGACCAAAGGAGGTGGAGACCGATGCTGCGACTTGAAAATTAACAGAGGAGCAGGCTAGACATCCACAGTACTGACAGAGGAGTTTTACCAACACTGTTTGCCTGAAAGAGAGTGAGCAATCAGTCATGTGACCATTGCCAGTAAAGCCAGTACTATTAGAATGGGGAGTGAGAGGGGGTCCTTTACAAGCAAGAAAACTATACAAGTGGAAGAAAATGGCCCTATTGTACTTTATGACCATGAAACAGCTACTTTTAGGGTGCACCACATGGTACAAAAATGCTTGTAAATCACAATTTGATTGCTTTCAATATAAACACCATACAGTACAAGACCCATTAAAAGTAATTTCACAATTAAATCCACAGTGTTCACTGTATATTCCTTATTATTCAAACGCAATGCAGAAATCAATTTATCTTGCAGGTCCTCTTTTCTTGAGAAAGCTAGCCATTTGTCATCAATTCCCAACATTCAGTAGTATATTAGCAAAATACATAAATTAGGGTGATGGTTGAAAGCCTGATCAAAGAGTCTGCTTAATGTAATGTGTTTGTATAACAACCTAATCACTCCAATTTTCCATCAAGACACAGGAAACCCATTATGTAAGCAAGAGAAATTGATCATGATAGTTTATTATGACATCTGAAAAATATAAGATACGTCACAGAGCTTCAGATGTAATGCAGTCATAAGTAAATAATTTTTTATGCAGAGGTTTTGTTTTCTGGAGATTTAGGAAACAGGACTATACAAACAACTGTAATTATACACAGCATACACACTGCAACAGCAAAATTCTACTGCTTAAATCTGATATAAAAAACACAGCCATAAAAGTCTCTATCATAATTGCTTTTCAGTTCATACAATATGTAGATGTACTATAATGTATGATCCAGTGGCAAGTACAATGAAATAAAATAGCAGAAGTAGCAGAAGTACCAGTAGCTCCTATAATGCCCCAGTTAGCTTCAGTCGGTGGGCGCAAGTAGGCAATATTTCCTTTTTAATTCGAATTCGATTCGATTTAATTGAATTCCTGTTTATCGTGAATCTTTTACAGACTCTTGTGTATGAACAGTAGAAGGCACCAGAGATATAGCGGCTCTTGCTCAGGCTTACTGTATGGCATACTTTTCGTCAAAGGAGCCTTCAGGCTCCAGCGTTTGGCACCCAAAGCAACAACCCTTTACTAGGATCAACTCTTTCACACAGAACACTTTATGCTGCCGCCAGCAGTCAGCATACATTTTTGTGTTTTGGCATGTTCCTATGTTCCCCCCTTCCTATTTTGTTACAAAATAATGCAGTTTTAATTTACCACTTCCTGCCTCTCCATGCTGTAGCTTAGACTAGTTCTAGCCTATGCTGAGCGAGAGGTCTGCCAATGCCAATGCCAATGCCAATTGTCCTTCAATTTAAAAAAAGACCCTATACACTAATTTTACATTAGTTTGCAAAGTCAAAAAAATAATTGATGGGACCTATAGTAAGTAGCCCAGGTCTAGATTATAGAACTATAATACATTGTCTATTGAGCATAACATTGTGCAATCACATTGTGCAATTGACCTCCTGCACTGGGTAAAATCATTTAATTAATATCATAGCAGCCTGCAGGTCAATTGCCTCCTTCCTGCTCCATCAAGCCTGTCTCTGACTTTTTCTTAATCTGCCAGAGAAAAAAGATGGCTTCTGAAATAAATGTTGTTTCTGTGTGAACAGAATTACAGGCTGTATTAATTGCTTCATTTCAAGATACATTTTGATCTTTCGTGGGCTCAAAGAAACATTAAGAGCAGCGTTCTTGAAGCACTGATAAGCAAACGTTAGCACAGTTAGTGGAAGAGACGCTGTAAATCTGTAAGCAGTGTGATATATCCAAATGTAGTTAAAACATTTTAGCAACTGAGTTAATTAATCCTCTCGCTAGCCAAACCTTAAAATGACTTTTGCAATACCGATAAAGGTCATTGAATTGAAATACCATAATTTGAGGTTTAATCAGGAACAAGACAAAAATATGGTTAGAATATATATATAAAAAAAAGAAAGACATATGGATGCTTGCAAACATTTTGTAACGAAATATAAAACATTTAAAAAAAACAGAGATTCCATAAACAACAGCCAACACAGGGGTTGTGTTTTCTCTGCTCACGGATGGGAGTCAAAGGGCTTCTACAGATTGGTGATGGGTCTGTTCTTGGGTTTACCAGGAGAAGCAAAGTACAACAATGGGCTGGCATGGCCCAAACACTGCAAGTAGCATGTGGGTCATTGCACTGCAAAGTCACACCCAATAAATGGGGGCATTTGCACTGAGTAATTCAAATAAATACATATTCTCAGACCCAGTGTTTGGTTTGTGGTTGTATTATGTTAACATAATTATTAAGTTGAAATTTACATTTTCCATACTTTCTTTTTAATTGGAAGAGCAGCTCATTTGAAACTCCATTCCTGCTACCCTTAAAATGTTATATGTCTGGGTCAACCCACTCATTAACAGCACAGTTCACATATGATGAAGCACTGGAATCTTGTATTGCATTTGGATGATGAAGTTTATTATTCCCTGGTTTAGAAGGAAAAGAAGTAAGATACAGGAATAGAAATGCAAACATCTAATTTAATTCACAGAAAGGGTCCCAGTGGAGGGATTGGTGGTCATTTTGGATTCCCTCCCCATTTTCATCCTGGGCGGCCCTTTCAGTGGTAGGATGGGTGGTCCTTTTGGATTCTGTCACTACTATCATGCTGGAAGACCCCTTTCAGTGGCAGGATAGGTGGTCCTTTTGAATTATGTCCCTACTATCATGCTGGGCAACAACCTTCAGGGTTAGAGTTGTCCTTTTGGATTCTATTCCCACTCTTATGCTGGTGGATGCCATACTCCTTTACCACATCTCTCTGGGCTGTTATGTGCAGAGGGGTTGTGGTTTTATGTCCGCAAGTGTGTTGGCTTAGCAGGCGTTAATTGTGTCAATCTTCAGAGAGGTGTGTGGTTTCCTCTGTAACTGGAACCAGCCCATGCATGCACAGTCCTGACGTCCGCATCATGTGTGGCATCACACAATGTGCCTTTATTGGTGTGCTGGTAATGAGATGTGTGCTGTTAGCAAGCTCTCTCCTCTATTCATAATATCTTTCTAGGCTCACTAGACTTTATAGTCAGCAAGCACACATGGAACAAATCAACTCTCTAAAAGCCTCTCTGTGGATATGCACATATGGCAGCTCCAGAATAAACTCTAAGCAGGGGATGTAAGAAATGAGTGGGTCAGCCAATGGCACTAGTAAAGCAAATTGCTGATATCCAATGATGGCAGGCCACACATGCACAGTAGGTCTGGTATACCATCTTTCTAATAAGAGATTATTTTACAGATGTGCATGTTCACAATGGATGAAAGTACCTGTTTGTGCCTAGGGAGGACAATAGCTATTATCTAGGAAAATCCATCCATCCAACCATTAATGGTTGGAGTGGCTGATAATTCTCTTATGTCTGTACGCACTTCAACTCTGATATGTAAATAATATAACCTGAAACTGGGTTCAATAAATTACGTTTTTATTGTGATCATATAATAAAACATCCTCTTTAGTTTTACATTTACAATATAGCACAAGTAATGCATTGTCTCTGGTACATAAAACTATATTTTAGTACTATTACGAGTACTATTACGAGTATGAATTAAGGCCGTATCTCAGTGTCTTATTTCCAAGCATGTAGTGATTCACACAGCTCAATGAACAAAAGTCCTAGTCAACATCATTAACCTTGTGAAAAGGGCCCCTGGCTGACCTCAATGAATATTCTATAAAGGTAGGAAATATCTTCTAATGAATGTTTATAGCCCCAGCAATCTACTCTTCACACATTACTTCCATCTAATTAGCTAGTGCGCTAGCTGCAGGTTATCACTTGCAATAGTTACATACGGCTGGTTTATGTTTTACAAAATATTAATAGTTACATTACCACACTGTCTTTAACTCCTATGCCAATAGGTTCTATCTTAATGTGGCCCATGGCTGTTATTAAGAGATCATCCCGCCCTCGACACGGGCGCATGTTGATGACCTTTTGCATTTTACCTTCTGCACCAACCAAGCTGGAAAATTATTAGTATAAAAATACACATACTTTCAGAAATGCATCCAGAACACCTTCTGCATTAAAGGCCATATAGATGTTGCCCCAACTGGAATAACCATATAGGAAATCAAGAACTGCAACTACATCACAGAACAATGCTACAGTCCATGTTATCTCTAAAGTGCAGTGATGTTTTGTGAACACAACCTTTGAATCACGAGCAGGTAATTTCAAAGACTCTCTTGCCCATAACTGGATATTTAATTTGAAGGCAGGATTTGTTCATTACATGTTACCTGACAATAGCACATTGGTCCTATCCATTAGGGCAGAAGGACTAAAACAATGCCCAATGTGGATAATGGACCTCTATTTAGTAGCCACTAGAAAGAGAACCTACAATTCAGAAGTATGAAACAATCCAACGGCAAGCCATGCCAGATCTAAAAATTACTTTCATCTATAAGGGATGATAATACATTACATAATGTGTGCTCACTGAAAATACACATTAGCTTCCCTTTAATTGAAACCTGTCAGGAGCTAAACATGGGTTCTGCTATTGTTGACCTTTATCCGGAAATACTTGGCTTGGCTGGTACTTGGCTGTCTGTGTTTTATAGGTTCTCAGTCACTGACTTGGATCAAATATTCAGACAGTAAAGCACATCTTCAGTCAGTAACTCAGAAAATATGAAAGCCAGAGGTCAGCATAACAGCCAGAGTGCTTGCATTTTGAAAAGGCGATATCAGCCATGGCTGCCACCATGGTGGATATTCAGGCCACACATGTTTCCTTTAAAGCAAAATGGCAGGCAAATTAAATCTTGCCATTTTAGTTATGTACCCCACATGTCCTGCCTTAAGCTTCCCCATACACCAGTAGAATTGTGTTTGAAAGAAAATTGTTTTCAGAACATTTGTTCGATTCTCTAATAGTTAAGGGGGTCAAATATATGCTAGTTTTTGACCATAGTAACAAAAAATATTAACCACTTCAATACCAGGTGTTTAGACCCCCTTCCTGG
>NW_017306419.1:766581-767186 GCF_000935625.1 Nanorana parkeri
CCAAACATGTCATGCTTTAAAATTGCGCACACCCGCGAAATTCGCAAAAAACTACCATACCCAAAATTGACCATATTTATAGCTCATCATTTTAGTGTTATCAGTGATTGATGGCCTTAAAACTATTGCTCTCACTGCAACGTTCGTGACAATGTGTAACATGTGAGGCGTAATGGGCGAAATCGCCATTTTCGCACTTATGCGCACACAACGCCTGTTTGCATGCGTGTATGTATGGTGGGACTTAAAAAAATAATAATAATGTAATTATTTTTTATTTGTAACTCAAAATTTTTAGGGGGTGGAACTTAAATTTTTTTCACTTAACTTTATTGCTATCACATAGGGGGGTTAGAACCTCTCATGTGATAGCAAAATATGTGACAGGTCCTCTTTATGGAGACATCAGGGGTCTGCAAGACCCCTAATGTCACCTAGGACCCCCCTGAAGAAGCTGATGAAGCAGAAATCTGCTTCATCAGCTTCTCTCCAGCATTTGAAGCTGGAGGGCGACACAAGAATGTGGAAGTGATGTAATATACATCAGTTCCGCATTCTGACCGCGGAGAGGGGACCGGAGGGAGCTCGTGTACCGTGCTCCCTCT
>NW_017306419.1:767220-780782 GCF_000935625.1 Nanorana parkeri
GGAGCGGGGGGGGGGCGCAATTCACGGGACCTCATAACCTCATACAAGCGATCCGCCGGCTCTATAACCGGCGTATCGCTTGTATATTAACAGGCATTTCAAATAATGGGCATTTCCCGCTTGCGCACGCCGAGGGGGCGTGGCTAAGCAGACGTCTAAAGACGCCCGCTCAGATCTAGATAGCTCCTGGCCGGCCGTTTTTTTACAATGGCTGGCCGGGAAGTGGTTAAAAGAGCGGGATAAAAAACATTTTCTTGTATGAATGGAATTCTAACAGTGAATGTGGTTTTCATTCAAGAAACTTAATTCCAAAAATGAATGTTAAAATTAAACAGTATTTCAAATGACATTCTACAAGTCTTTGATGGCATTATCGAATGTTCTGATGAGATTTTTTTGTATGAAAATTTCTATGAACGACTGGGGTGTATAACAAACTAATCTCATACAGCTAAAAGCAATTTTTTTGTGTACAGTTTAACACCTTCCTTCCTGTGAAATCATAGTAATGCTTCTCACCCATCTGATGGGGATGCACTGCTTCCTTTTCCACCTCTTCTACTCACCCTACTGAGTGGACAGCCCATTGATGGGGTCATTCCTATGATATCCCTCCTGTAAGCATGATCCTAGTATTAGAGTGACAAAAATATGAAAAAGCAATGTAGCCTTAATTTACTCATAGAGCTTCTTTCCCTTTTCCTAGTGTGAGTGCTGCTGTCTAGGGAATAATAGGAGGCCAATATAAAGAAAGATTTAGGTAATTATATCAGCTGGGTTTGCAATGCATTTAGTGTTTTTTTACTAAATACATAAAGGAGTATTTTTTTTATTTCCTTAGGATTCCACTCATGGCAATATAGGTAGGGCCTACAGAACAAGACAGACACATTGAAGTGCACTGTGCATTTAGACTAATTGGCTCAGCTCATAAGATAGCACCAATTTAGGGACACGGAGGACGGACACATGTCCCTTCACTCTACTATCAGATAAAAAGACAAACAATCATCCTTTTGATAGGATCACTGGAGACTTATGGAAAGCAGGTGTATGAAACAGCTTGTGCTCTCCCACTGCAGTCTCTACATAAATTGCATCATCTATTATATTATCACTCCCAGTTTAATGCTCAAGGTTGTCTCTTGTAAATGCTGCAGAATAGACCTGTGAAGATCAGTAACACACCTTTATCCAACACATGGAATCTTTGTTACAGCAGTCAATTACTCATTATTTTGCCTGTTGTATCGAAGTGTATTATTACACTAGGGCTTCCTGCGCTGCCTGTTGGTAATCAAAGTTCGGTATGAAAAGGACATTACCAGATGTATAATTTTTGCAGCCAGTGTAAATCTTGAAAGAAAACGGGAAGAAACTGTAGATTCCAGCATGGAGGGTTTGTTAATGCTTGAATGGTAATCTGCTCTTTATAACACTTGGTAATAGGTATTTATCCGTGCGCAGATGTGCAGACTTGGCACCAGACGCACACACAAGATCTGCAGCTTACTGCATTCTTTATGGAATTATTTCTCAGTAATGAAACTCTTTTTTTCCCCCAGACTTCAAATATTTTACTGTTCTCATTGGCAGCTTTAACCTGCAGAGATATATAATAATTGTCTGGGTTTACTCAAACTCATAAAGGTGTGTTTTCCTACCCAGCCCTCCTCTGTTTCTGCAACATCTACATTTTGGTTTCATGGGGACCAGGCTCCAAATGCCTAAACATGTTCTAAGAGATAAAAGACAACATAAGTGAAAAAGTAAGCCTGTTCATTGCCCAATCAGCAGGCTGGCTACAGAGTGGTATCAGCAGTGCAGAAGCATCCTTCATTTCACAGAGAAAGTGGCACCATCCCCCTGGCTGGTCTGTATGGCACTGTATAACACTGGACTGAGCAAGTAGAAATTCAAATCCTTTGCCAGATAACACAACATACATATTTAATGAATCTGTGTATCTAGATGTGTGACTAGTAGCTCACTTAAAGAACCAAATACAATCTTAACTCTTGCAGTGATGCTTGTTCTGCCTAGGGAGCTAAATCAATAGAGATAGACTCACCCGAACCATAATCCCAGGTGGCTCCTTCAGACCAGTCCCTTCAGCCTCTCTCTTCCACCACTGCAGCGATGGAATGTCCCTCAGCGTCCTCATGTCCTATATAATGTATAGGACGTGATGACTCACAGGACCTTAGACCACCGGAGCGGAGAGGGAGCGAGGCTGAAGGGATGGGTCAAGGAAGCACCTGGGATTATGATTTGGGTGAGTACTTCTCTGTTATTTTAGCTCCCTAGGCAAAATGAGCACTTAACCCTTGAAGTGCAGGGGTAGCTCCACTGCAAAGGTTAAGATTTTATTAGCCCAGAGTTCACTTTTTAACTGCTCTGTGTCTACTATAAACTGAAATATCTTTTTCTCAGATTAATTGATTCTTTAAAATGATTAGCATAATATATTCTTGTGTATTTTAATGTACAAAATGCAGTACAATACCAGTAATAGTGGATATGTTATTTTAGAATGTTCAAAATACAAAATGGTTGCAAAGCTGGCTAAATTATTTGTGCAGATGACAATGAGCCATTAGTGGGGCACAGACTCTATTTACCCAGCCTATAAACCTTACTCCGCTGTTTTTAAAAAGTCAGCCATGTAATGAAGAGTTTGCCTAATTATCTACAAATATTGGCAAGGGTAACTACAGTATCAAACAACATTTGGATGGCTGCCTAGGTATTTTTCTTGGAGTGAGTGTTTATTTAGGTCAGTAAACAAAAGACCAAGTGCTAATGTAAAAATCCTCTTGATTCATAGTGCCCAAAGCCAGTGTGAAAAATAACAGAACTGGCTGCCTGTACATTTTTCAATATCCAATAATGATAGGGTGATGAACATGCCGCACATTAACGAAAATGCACTTAGACTGTATAAGACTGAACCACGCAGACGCATTTCAGAATATACAGTGCCTGATCTGTACTTTTTCTTTTATCTGCAACAAGAACGCATTTGCAATATAGACACATACAATGGCCAAAAAAATACTAGAAAAAAAGTATAAATGGAATACACCATTGCATTATTTTCTTTAACAAACAGCTATGTTTCTATGCGTTGGTAAGTTTGCGATATAATGCTTTACTAGTGGGTAACAATTTTGGTGAAGTAAACCTTTCTTGAAACAAAACATAAAACATTACTTTGGTTGGGTTTACATGGCTTTCTTGGGAATGCACTACAGAGTAGGTGCATTGCCTTAGTGTGTTTGGCTGCCATTCAACGGATGTCACCCCAGTACACCAATGCATGTTACTGCAATGCAATAACACAATGTTGTTAACCTAGCCTTTATCTGCTGTGATGTTCGGGGATATTAGCACATATGGTGAGCGCTTAATAATGCAGTCTACTCGCAATATCTTTGGTTTAAGGGCTCGGTAGCCCAACTTTATTCAAAACAAAGTTCATACATCCATCTTGGATACCCTTGCAGGGGTTGTTCAGCATAACATTCGTGCAAGGCTTCAAAACAACACAAGAATAGCCTCCTGGCTTCCACTTTAAACAGTAGCACTTCTGACCCACTGGTCCTCTTTGAAGTGCTGTCCCACACTTGTACTGGTGGCCCCTCAGGCTCACGGCTCTCCTAGCCTCACCAGTTCTCTCCCAGCCTCCCTGGCTGTCTTAGTGTGCCTCCAGCACACTCACCACCTGACTCCACTTTTAATTCTGGGGAAGTCCTCCTGCATTTGAATAAGTCATTATTTGTGAATATCAAACTATTATTTAGCCACTTGTATGAGAAAAAAAAAATCACAGTTCTTTATCTTAAAATTAGTTTTAGACGTGCCTTTTGTGTGTCCTCTCTCTTGCTGTCTCTGCATGTCGGAGAACGCAACATCCTCATGGTGGTCAAATTTAATTATTGAAATGGCAAGCATATACTCTGGCACTAAGAATCATAGGTGGTCCCCAGGAGTATAATTAGATGACTAGTGATGAGGTTATAGGTTGGACTCCCCAAACAGAAATTCAGCAGTGCAGAGGAAACAGGCGAATGCAGCATAAAAAAGAGAAGATTTTTCAGGACTTTGTTGGAAGCAGCATATGCAGTATGTCTTGTGGCAGTGCGTGGCGATGCCACAGTGTAATTTGGTGACACAGTCACACAGGACTCTCAACCAGAGGTGCTGAGAGGTTCCAGAATGTGAATAGTTGTGCAGGGAAGAAGCTGGCTTTTCAGTTTCTTCTGGGTTTTCGGGATTCTAGCTGGGATCTAGAACTCTGGGGATTTCTAAGAGTTCTAGGTGGGCAATCTCTCACTCTCTACTGGCATCTTTCCCTCCCCTCTAAAGCATGCACTAGTCACCCCAATACCCAAAAATACCCTCAATGGACCCTACCAACCTCAACAATCTCAGACCAATCTCCTTACTCCTATTCACCTCCAAATTCCTAGAACGCCTTATCTACAGCCGACTGAGCCGTCTGATAACAACCTTCTCGATCCCTTACAGTCCGGCTTTCGCCCCCACAATCCACCGAAACCGCCCTCCTTAAACTCACTGATGACTTACTAACAGCTAAAAACAATGGCCACTATTCCTTACTCTTGCTATTAGACCTTTCTGCTGCTTTTGGCACTGTGGACCACCTGCTCCTCCTCAAAAAACTCCACTCATTAGGCCTACAAGACTCTGATCTCTCATGGTTCTCCTCCTACCTATCTAAGCACTCATTTAGTGTCACCTACAAATCTAATTCCTCCCCTCCTCTTCCTCTTTCTGTAGGGGTCCCCCAAGGCTCTGTCCTTGAACCCCTTCTCTTCTCTATCTACACCTCCTCCCAGTTAATAACCGCACATGGCTTCCAATACCATCTCTATGCCGATGACACTCAAATATATCTTTCTACTCCACAACTCACCCCTCAGTGTCCTTGCGTGTCACTAATCTACTAACTGACATATCCGCCTGGATATCACAACACTTTTTAAAACTCAATCTTTCTAAAACTGAGCTCATGATATTTCCTACCGCCCGTGCACCTTCCGCAAACTTTTCCCTTGAGATTGTTAAAATAACTATAAAGCCCTCCCCCCATGCCAAGGTCCCAGGTGTCATCCTTGATTCGGACCTCACCTTTATTCCCCACGTCCAATCACTATCCAAATCCTGCCGCCTTCACCTTCGCAACATCTCCAAAATTCGCCCCTTCCTCACCAATGAAACCACAAAATTGCTCATCCACTCACTTGTTATATCTCGTCTGGACTATTGCAAATCCCTCCTCATTGGCTTACCTCTACACAGGCTATCCCTCCTTCAATCTATCATGAATGCAGCTGCTAGACTCATTCACCTAACCAACTGCTCAGTGTCTGCAACCCCCCTCTGCCAATCCCTGCACTGGCTTCCAATAGCCAAAAGGATACAATTCAAAATATTAACAACCACTTACAAAGCCATCCACAACTCTGTCCCCGGCTATATCTCAAACCTTGTCTCAAAGTATCACCCTAACCGTCCCCTCCGCTCTTCAAATGACCTTCTGCTTTCCAGTTCCCTTTCAACTCCTCCCATGCTCGCCTCCAGGACTTCACTAAAGCCTCTCCCATCCTTTGGAACTCTCAACCCCAACCTGTCCATCTATCTCCCACTCTGACTGCCTTTAGGCGATCCCTTAAGACTCATCTCTTCAAGGAAGCCTATCCCACCTCAACCTTACCACTGAACTATCACATTCTCAAACAATTCATCCCCACACAGCTACCTCCTCATGTATCACTTCCCCCACCCTTTAGATTTTAAGCCCTCATGGGCAGGGCCCTCCTTACCATCTTTTCTTGAGTTGTATTGTAATTGTAATGTATTACTTATATTGTAAAGTGCTGCGCAAACTGTTGGCGCTAACTAAATCCTGTATAATAATAATAATGAAATCTTCCATCCTGGGGCCAGGTGCTGCAGCTGATCAGGTGGCTGAGAGCACCTTTATTAAGAGTCCAGATCAAAGCTCAATGGAGGAGTTGGTGTGTGTACTGCAGGTACACAAGGACCAAGCCAGGTGTGGTGTGTGCTGGAGGCACACAAGGGCCAAGCCAGGTGGTGTGTGGTGGATCCAAACAAGGAAAAGCCAGGGAGGCTGGAAGATTTGGAGAGGCTGGGAGAGCCTGTCACATGTGTTGGAAACACACGAGAACTGTGTGGAAAGCTGCTGGAAGCTGCTAAATTATACAGAGTACTTCTGAGGAGTTTTGTTAAGGAAAACATTAAAGTCCTGGGACTGGGACACTGTGAGGACAACCTGAGACTGGTAAGATATGATAATATGTAATTTTGCTGAAAGACAAAAGGACATTGTGTATCTATATGCAGAAGAAAAGATTATGATTTGAAGTACATTGATTGTCGACCTTTGCGTGAATAAAGACTGTCCTTTTATGTTAAAGACGGCTTCAAGAGTGGTCTGTTAGTGCTCACCTTTGTGCTAAATATCCCCAACATATTACAGTCTCTAAAATGGTCTTTAACAGGTTCACTTTAAGATATGACTATATTTAAGTGACAGGTTCACTTAAAGCCGAAATCCAAGTAAACAGCTAAAACAGATTTATGTATTTATTTACTACTGGCATATATGAAATACATATAAGGGAGCTGTTGCAGTTATATACTATAGAAGGGATACAGTGGTGTCCTCTCTCCACTTCTACACTGCTGAATGGCTAGTGAAAGAGGAGCAGTTGACTAATCAAGTAATCTTTATGCTCACTCTGCCCCTCCTATTAGTGTGTTCCTTGTTAGCACATTTGAATGCAACCAATCTGATTTGCTCCCAGTCTTACCCCTCCCTCTCCCAGTCTTCATGCTGCTGTAAAGGGATTGCAACAAGTTAATAACAAGTCAGTTTTAGCTACTTACACTAGATGCAATTAAAAATACATTTAACAATGTATTAATGAACATCAAGCTGGAGTAACTGGACTTTTGTAGCTGCCTACAGTTCAGCTTTAGAGTGTAAAGAAAATAACATTATCCAGTGTTAAACGGCACTGTTATATGTGCAGATATGTTAATAGGTACTTCATGTCGAAGAATTACACAAAAGATGTGTTCATCCAAAATCATTTCAGATGACTTGTACACGGTCCATTTTTCTCTGACAGTTATATCTCTCACCTCCTTTTCATCTGCACTGTGCTCACAGGACCCCACTATGCTATGTGCATACGCTGTTCTCTTAATTCTGTTACTGTATCTGTCAGATGCTATCAAGCTTTGCAAAGTGTACTGGATATTAGTGGCAGTCTTCAGCCAGCGCCAGGCTCAAAATGATTGATTCTCTAGCTGAGCATATCATTGCATTACACATCATTTTATATTTAAAGCCAGTTTATCTGTTTAATAGTCTGATTGTTTTGCCTTGTGCCATCAGTTTCAATAACACATGTGAGTAAACAAACGCATTTTTCACTCCTGGGATCAGTAAGTGCTAATAAAGATGCGGGTGCGAGCATTTCAGATTTGTTTTCATGACAGGCGCATCTCAAATTAGCCGAGAATGTTTTGCTTATTCTGGAATTCAGAATAGCAGTTGGCCAATTTAGAGTTTACAGACTTTTAAATCAGCATTAAAATAAATAAAAATGAGTCTGTGCAGAAGTAACCAAAATAACGATGACCATACTGTTACTGATTTGGAAAGGTGTCAGACATCATTATGACATCAGCATGTCATAAAACTGAACCTGTACCCAGACTGTGCACACTAAAACATTTACATATATTTAACAAGCAGTAAAAGCACTTAATAAATCCTCATTCTGTATATGCATTGTGGAAATATGTATTTTCAAAGTTCACAACACAGGCACTAAAATCTGAGCTCTATTCCTACTCATTTCTATAGTGGCAGACTGCTGGCAGCCTTCCAGACTTCTTATGTAAACAACAAACAGATGTTTCTAAGCTGTTAGAAGAGGAAACCAGACTTCGGAATCTATGTTGTGATCTTTCAGAATGAATTACTTCACAGTACAAGAAACTAAAGAGGAAAGTGATGCCTTGTTGTTAAGCTCGTTTACTGCTTTTTAAAAAATTCCAACCAAAACAAATAAAACCAAAAAGATTACATACACATGTTTAGAAAAACAGAAATAAAATAAAAACAATAAGCAGAAATATAACAGTAAGGGGAACTACACTTGCCTTGTATGCTTTGATAAAGTTAGCAGCAGTTAAATGTAGCCTAATGTAGACATTTTCGGGGGTGGTAGCAATTATGAGTGAAATGTATATCAGGTGGGTTAAACACCAAGGGGGTCATTTATAAAGAGCTGAAAAAGCCCTTTGCATGGCATTACTGCCAATAAATGGAGCCAAAATGCATAGGAAAATCCTACACTTCATGGTTGCATCAAGTGGCAGTAATACAGTGCAAACATCATTTGCCCACTATACGCTGGGTAAATAATTTAGAAATCAGCCCCGAAGTAAGATGTTTATTTATTAAAGGACGGGTGCATTTTTGCTGAATCTTTCTAAAGAAATAATTTTGATTGTAAAGAGGTGAGGCTTAGTATTGGTGGATGAACAAAGAAGCAGATCCAGCCGCACTGTACCCAATTTAACCTAAAAAAAATCTACCTAAAAGCCCCAATTACTTACCTAAACTCTGGCCATGTGACAAGCCCAGTCCCATGTTTTATTTCTTCTGGTCTGTCGCAGAAGAGAATCAGGTCTGCAGTGTCCACGTCACTTTCTGGCTATGGGGACACTGCGAATTGGCTTTTGGAAGAGTTCATTGCCAGGACCTCACAGGGTTCCAAAGTTTTTAACCCTGACATCACAACATGAGAGGTGGATGCAAGACTAGTCACCTGAGCAAAAAGCAGAGCAACTTACTATCACCAATCACTGCTACTAGAATATCACTTCACAGCAGATCGGCTAGCTGTGGGTGGGACAGGAACCTGGTGGGTTTTATTTACCCAGAGTTGTGCTATAATACTGGGAATGATGGAGAAAATAATGGACAACTATTTAAACTTTCCTTTGGCAGGTAGAGGGATAGAGTGCTCCTACATACACAGTACATTTTCACACTATCACCTATTCCTCTATAATATGATACAGTTTGGCAGTGTATTGAGTCAAATTGATCATGACACCTACAACTTTGGGGACCTAGTTTTGGAGGGCTGGAACATTTAAGCTCCATTTCCATGTTTTTAGTTGACTAAGCGGAGATAAAGCTGTATTGTGTGAGATCATTAAAAGAAAGATTGCCCAGCATTCACTAAACCATATACACCTGTAGTGAGTGACATGGGCGTCTTGAAAGGAATTGTGTTGCCAATGATAGTATTATCGGTTGCTATGATCATTGTAAACAATGTCACACATAAGATCCACAGTGTGCAGTACAGCTTGGCAATTGGATTGGCAAGCGTGTGACATATTCTGTGTAATCCTCCTGGCTTTCTGTCACTGAGAGGGTGACAGCAACAGGCCTTATAGTGGGATCCTGGGAAATTTTGGGAGAAGAGCAGCTTCTTATGAGGTTTAGGATTCCTAACTTTACCCAAATCCCAAGAGGCCCAGGGATGTCACCCTCACCTAGGGGGCAGTGACATGGAAGCATTATCAGAATCAGAAAAGGTGCACTTTAACTTATTACACATACCTTTCACTGTCCCTACCAAAGTGAATTTATTAAGCTCTCCTTTAATTAAGGGGAGGTCTCGGATTTAAAAAAAAGAAGCTAATAATACCAAAAATGAATCTGCTTGTCCATTCCAGTGGCAGTTACTTAAGGTAGGATTAAGCATAGATTTACTTTAACTATCAATAAGAATTACAATTAGTATATTCATTAAATTCTTCTCATTTGCAACTGCACCAATCTATACCTGTTTGGCGCAAGAAGATGCATGCATAATGTAAATATTCTGTAGAACATAAAGTCACTGAGACGTTAGATCTGGAATAAAGAAAATAAAGAAGTCAGTGACAGAAGGTTTCTTTAGATAAGAAATAAATAACTAAAGATGTTACTAGAAGTAGACACAGTTGAAAAACTAATGTGGGAGCACTGAGAGAAGAAAGCAAGAACTTGTTTTTCATAATAAGCATTGATTATACCCTGGCTCAAACAAGTATGCATTTACTTCATTATACACATGACATAATTATCACAGCAATCAACTCCTACGGGCTGTACATTAATTTACTCAATCCAGGGAAGGACAGAAACTTTCTTAGAAGAGGACAGGGTACAAGGTCAATCTATAAACCTTGAATCTAATATGGTTTAGCAGGATTTACATAAGTAAAATTCAGAGGGAGAGCTGAAAACACAGTTATAAATAGTTTGTCCAGTATCATGGATAAAAAGGGATTAATCCATCCAGCACACAGCATCTAATAACAATCATAATATGATTTTGCAAGGCCCATCTCTTCTAGTGACAAACCTAGGATCAGAGGTAAGTATACAATGAGTAAGGTTCGGGCAGATGCCTCAACCGGAGAACTAAGCAGCAATTAAATTAAAATTCTTACTAACTGTATTTTACATTATATGCCATAATACAAATGCTTCAGCATAGCAGTAAATAGAAAACTATTTTCAAATTTGACATAGTGATGTTCATGCATACCTTGAATGTCGACACACAGTTATTTTTTTTTATTTCTTCAGTTTTATTACTTTTTTTCTAAGTTTTGAAACAGATATATTTTGTATTTTTACTGTTCAACTGTGTGTAAATGTTAGCTTGGGTTACTGAGCTCTGTAAACAGTTTTTTCCAACACTGAAGCTATGAAGAAACTGGATTCAGGTTAATATACAAAATTTATTTAAAGGGACACTGTCGCCTTTCCCATCCCCATGTGCTCACCTAAACAGTAGTCCCTTGCCGTTCCTTCCCCTCTGCAGCCTGCATTAGAATAAATGGTGTTGACACCCTGGATGAGCATTAATTTCACTCCCAGGTCATATGACACAATCTTAGAGATTGGTTGCTGGACACCAGCACTGTCACGGGGGAGGTGATCACATACTCCTATACCCATACCCAGAAGTGCAGGATATTTTGATACTAATGGGATGGCTGTGGAGGGGGGAAGGGTGATGATGGATTGCAGAAAAGGTAAGCATAAAGGGGTCAGGAGGGGGGGCCATATACAGGCAATATGTCCATTTTCCTTTGTATAGGCAAGATAACAGAGGTTCTTTAAGCAATATTATTTTAATCCAATTACCATGGAATGTGTGCAGCCAGAAGACCCTTGACACATTACATGGTGATTGGATTAAGGTGAATTAGTTGCATGTGTACTTATAAACTGAGGTGTTTTTCACATTTATTAAAACAGAAGAAGCTGCCTGGAATAGCAATGACATGTCTTCAACATTACAGAACAAGTCAAGTTAAATAAGGGGACCTACTACTAGCCTATTGTAGATGTTTTGATCGGCCAGATTGTGGAATGTTAGCTACAGAGATGTGCAAAGTTAAAGCGGACCTTTACACTAAAAAATCAAATTCTACCAATCCATTTCTCTATGATGATTAATAATAAGATAGACATGTCAGGTGTAAAATGCTGTGCTTTTGAAATACTTACACTTGCAAAGCATTAACTTCCTACTTTGAAAGTGCAAATTACTTCAGTTTGCACACTGGAATTGCCTTGTCATCAGCAGAGCATTGCTGGGAAATCTAATCTGTAATCTCAGGAGATCTTAGGGAACGGGAATTTTCTTCCCCTGAGATGATATGCATGGTCACATGTCCTAGTCACATGTGCCAGATATTCAGGAAGTAAAGGCCACTGTCAGAAGATTTGGGAAGAAAATAGAATTCAGGTATGCAAAGAATACAAAGTCTGCAATTATCTCGAAATATGTGTTGATAGATTGTCATTACTAAACATTTCTAAAGGTGTGTTTGTTGTTATTTTAAAGATATGGGTCCACTTTAAAGCCCAACTAAAGCTACACCCTTTTGTAGATTTGAGAGTAATAAGGCATTAGAACCTCTTTCACTTTTTAAGTACTGTCTGTGTTACTGTTAAAGAGATCTCCTCTCACTTCTTGTTTTGATCTCCACACAGGAAATTAGGATTATCAACTCAATGGGGATACAGGCAGTAATAAAGAAACAGTTGTAACTGCTCTGTTCTGCACCCAGATCTAAAAGAAAGTTTTGGCTATAGCTGGGCTTTCACATCATTGAATCCACTCAGCAGACTGCATAAAACTGTTTTTGGAGCTTAATAGTACAAACCAAATAGGTTACACTATTTTGTAGTGTCTGTTGACTACTCTGTACTCAACAGTTATAACCTATTGGGAAAACATTCCATAACTCCATTTCCTATTGACAGCATCCATCTTTATAATGAAAGCTGAGCAGGTAAGGCAGAACAAAATAATAGTGTCTTAGTCAATAGTTTCAGTTTTAGTGTTGTAAGACCGTTTCAGGGACAATGAAATGATTATTATTTTTGCTGGCAATAAACCTAAACATTTATTTTCCTGTGAGAGAACATTGTAAAAAGGATGACAAAAACAAATACTGCTCATCACCAGTAGTGAAGCTCCCAATAATCAAACTTCCCAAGTTGACATGAGCGCCGAATAAATCAGACGAAAATTCCTATTGTCTTCCTTATGACCAGTAATTGCTTGACTTGAAACACAAGGGTAAAGTATCTGTACTCTTGAATTATTCTGTCAGTTCTACCACCACAGGAGGTCTAGATAGTAGAACATCATCAGTTAAGATAATAAATCTGAATTACCTTACAGCCAGGAGATCAACTGCGTAAGCCAAATTTCCCTATATGAAGAGTCAGTAAGACATCTATAGTGAGAACTCTAACAAAAAGAGTTGCAGCACATTTATAGAACCAGTTTTACCTTACAAATAGTTTGTCAGGAAAGGCACATGTTCTTGTGCACTTACCCATATGGCTAATCATAAATGAGGGAACCTATTTAAGGATTGGAGCCTTTGTGCCACTGCTCCCACCTACTCGTTGCTACTATTTTAGTAATATCCAACCCGCACCTGTCTCCCTTCTATAAATTTTAAGTTTGAAGGATTTTACAATTACTTCATAAATGTGTCTGTTTTTTTCTAACGTAGTCCATTCACATTACTTTCCAAACAATGCCAAACTAAGAGATGGGTCACAACTGTTCACTTTACAGCCTTTATATTTTCATGGCACAATCTCTGTTTATAGGTCTTTACCTGTTTGACAGTTTTATCAGCTTGTGTTGCACTTTACCATACCATATGATGCAGTCATTGCGTTGAAATAAGTTTAAAGAATAACTGTACTTTTAGGTCAGTTATCCCTTCTAGGTCCACCCAAGCAACCGCTTACATTTAGCTGTCTTTGCTCCTATGAGATTATTACAGGGCAGCCTGCTAGGCACTGCACAGCCCCCTGTTAAAAAAAGAGTCTCCTGACCAGATTCTGTTTCTTTTATAATCTCCATGCAGAAGCCAAACAGGTAAATATAAGACTT
>NW_017306419.1:780851-800126 GCF_000935625.1 Nanorana parkeri
TGTAATAACCTGTATTAAAAGTATAGTTATTCTTTCAATTACAATTGCATCTAGATTCCACAAGCTTTCTCACATGTTAACTAAGCTCAGCAACTAGTGCTTGCAACAGAAAAAGGTGATTTAAAGTACAACTAAATGCTCCTTCATGACATTTTAAACAAGCAGCAAACCCAGTTATTATGCAATGCACAAAGCTTATAAAGCAACCCAAAACATATTTTGCCTTTTCTAAGGCAAATTCCTTCTTTATTTGTGTTTCATACACTCCCTCTTCCAGACACTGCAGCATACAGTGGGAGGGTTTTAGTAGCAGAGTCAGTGCTGTCACTCCAGAAAGCAGTGGGCAGGACTAGGTGTGGCCAGGTGCTGAATGACAAGCTACAGACTTGTGAATCTGCAGTGACGATGCTGATAGCCCTACTCCCTGCAATATTCTTTCATTCCACTGTAATGCAAAGAGACACAGCCTACATGAGAGTGACAACTCTGCTCTGAATTCAGGAGCAGTGCAGCATAGTTGCCACACCATTACAGGAAGCTGCATTAGGTAGACTTCACTGGCAGTACATGTATTTGTGGGAATTTTCAGGGTGACTAAGAGAAAACTATTAGTGCAGATGCATTTATATTTAACTGCTGGAGTACATATTTATTTTTTTAAGATGTTCATAGTTCTACTTTAAAGCAACGTGTGTTCATTTTGTACTTGCAAGAAAATCAAAGCCCAGGCAAGGAATAGGTACTCTTACCCACTTTATTAAAAACTAAACTTTTGGCTGGAGTAAGATCCTACTTAATTTGTACTAAAATAAATATTTAATATGAGCCTTACGTAACTCTCCCTGTTTTAATGTTTTTCTGATCAGACAGCAGTAGGACTGCAAACAATATGTGTGGTTTTGATTCGGTATGGTCCTTTTTGGGGTGGGACTCGCACACAGTTGGGTTTAGATGTCATGATTTTGCACTGTATTTGTTTTGGAGCTGTGCTGTCATCCATACTCAGTAAATCAATAGATTATATTTTTTTAAATAATGGATCAGGCTAGAATATGGTTTATACATTAAGAGCTGACAAAACACTGTGGCTATAGACAGACACATATGTCACTAGTCCCTAGAAAACTGGCAAATTTTACTCAAATATGATGGCTTCTTCTAAGCCTGGCTGTCATGACAAGACTCTCACATAATAAAACCTAACAGTAACTATTGAAACTGGAGTGCATGCAAATTCTGGAAAGTTATGGTTGTCAAAATCGATGATAAAATACTCAACAGTTTATACACCGCATGGAAGACCTAGAAGAAGACACGGACAGAATAGACGATGATTATCTATTTATGTTTAGTGTATACAAAATAAATGTATTTCAAGTGGCTTAATTTAGCAGGAGAAAACAGAAGCAGAAATGTGTGCTGGTTTAAAAGGCTCCCTGAATTATTGCTAAAGTTTACAGCTCTGCTCATGAGTACTTTTCTTAGAAAACTCAAAGCACTCATTACAAGAGAAGTCACAACGCGCTGTTGTGCAATCACATTTGAAAAACATGGGCTGTGATCTAAATCTCCTAATTTCCAAGAGAAATGTTTGTTTAACAAACATCTGACTTAAAGCAGAAATATAAAGTAGAAACTGAGTCCCAGTCTTGCACTTATTCTTCAGATTGAAAACAGCAAGTATCTTCTCAGCTAACCTCTACAGCAGTGCTTTCTAACATTTTTCTGTATTTGCACCACTTTCAAAGCACCAGACAGTTTTAACACATGCCTACACTAATCTCACAAAAGAAAAACACTATTCTCATGAGTATCTTCTAAGCAAAGATGTTATGGAGGGAATAACATATCACTGCAAGTATCTATACACAGTAAGAAAAGTGTCATGGTCTGTCCAAAAAAAATAAAAGTTATGGTTGCAGCTTGCCATACAATAAATCTTCTAGCCACAGACCTACCAATACCACACTTCAGAAGTAGAGGTAATTGCTATGATAGCCCACTTGTCAATTATTATGCATACATAAATCTCATTTTCTTTGCTCACTCAAAGCACCCAACAGGCACACATACCTTTACATGGTTCCAGGCACCAACACTTCACAAAAGAAGTCTCAATTCTCCCAAACAAAGAAAATACCCTGCTAGTAAAATTGTTCTTTTACTGCATAATTACATTTAACCAACCTAACGTTTCAAGGTCTTGCAGGAACCCTAAAGAGCAAAATTACTAGCAGATGACTGGTACTGTGTTCCTGGTGGTGCCACTGCTGGCCGCAGCCTCAACTTCACATGGTGAGAGGTATGTGAGAGTGAGAGGTATGTGTGCAAGACTGACATATCCATATCTGAATACTTCACACTCAAATGAGGAACCATGTTTGTGGAAAGCATCCGCGCACCAATAACTGTTCTGTTACCTGATTTTAGGAACTCCTGTTCCACAGAGACTTTTCAGCCTTGCAGTGACTCTTATAAAACAGAGGGTGCACACAAGTTTTTACTGCATTGCAAATCCGTCCATAAAACTGTTGAAAATCCCAGATATAGGTTACTCTTCTATAAAGGAACACACAAAACTACTTACTACAGGCCTCCGTCAAATGCCTAGCTGCAGGAGTTTAAGAAATAGCAACCACTAACATGCCCATATGGCCTTGGGTGGCTCAGCTTATATTATAACAATTCTTGTCTATCTTCTCCCTTAGTATCCAAACAGAAGCATTATTATATATTTAACAGCTAGGCTAAAACACTCATATTTCACATAAAATGTGTAGCATATGTACATAGCTGCATATGTCCATAGCTCCCAATTGTCCTTATATGCGGAGGACTATTCCCATTTTAAAGCCAAATTATTCTGTCCCTCAATCCTTATTCTTCCTCCCTTGCCGCTGTTTTAGGTCTTATATATGCAGTAGATCTCTACAGAAATATATAATTTAACTACCAAAAGTGTTTACTGCAGAACATTTTTCATCCAACTTTTAAATAATTGCATTTGTTATTCTGGACATCCAGTATAAAGGAAAACTGGCATAAAACACTTGAGTTTAACCAATATTATTTTGCTTAATAAAGTGGCACTACATTCAGGAGTTAAATCTTAAAAATGATTTAAGGATCTACAGCTGAGTGATAAACAGATATGGTACATTTTTGTTAATAAAGTACTTGAATGCATTTTTAAGTTTCAACTCCTGACTTTAGTGTCACTTTAATTCTTCTTCTCGCCCCATGCCTCTGAGGTGGGGAGGAAGGGTGTCCTTTGCCTACATAGGTTTTGCAAAAAAGTGTCCCTCTTTCTGAAAGATTGGGAGCATGGAGATAAGCAAGTATATGCAAGCATGGTTATTGTTATAAGGAGACATCATAGAGCCCTGGATCAGAATCTGCATGGTGGCCTAGAAACTAGCGACACCACTGGCCACATGAAGTAATCAAATTTGAAAGAAAAATGGTTTCTGTTCATTAAGTACCATATAAGGACTCAATTGTTTTTTAGCTGTAGTCTTACAGCAAGACAAATAGTAATTAAAAAAAGAGATGAAGTTCCCATATTTGTGGCAAGTTAGAAAGTAAATACTGCTGAAAAACCATGCATCTAACTCCCTATTGGGTTGGGTTTCGGAAGTCAGTAGAATTGTCACTTCTATAGTTTATGGCTCCAAGCATTAAAATTACACTCTAACAGCAAAGATACTTCACAAAAAGAAACAGAGAGACAATAACAGAATGATCACGATTTTAACAAAATAATGTAAGAGAGAAGAATAAATCTGATGGAAAAAATGGGATTTTGTAAAAAAAAATGTTTTTGGAAAACAGACTTTGCCTTTACCAATTCTAATGTATTATTACTCTACTGTCACCTCTATCATTGGTAATATAATATATACAAGTCCAGGCTGCCATTTTTTTCCTAGAAAAGCTGATATGTCAGTGTGTATTCTCTGGACTTGCAAAAACATGCGTGGTCTCTGCCTCAGTCAGTCCTTCAAGAAATAGAAATATTCTGTGGTCTGCAGAGCTAAAAAAAAGCTGGCACGAAATACAATGTATTACCTGTGTAATTAGTGTTTATAAAGTGTATTAGTGGCCATAAAACATTTGGTGGCATACTTGAGTGTGGACTTCCTTTTATTATATTTCAAGGTAGATTTTTTTTATCTTTTGCACGTGGTTTCAGGTATACTAAGTCACACATTTTTGTTAGCAGATCTGTGACATATTGATGTAAATGGGAAACACACGGAAAATGTGTGCAAAAAATATGCAAAATAATTGTGTTGCGCGTTTTCTATTGAGTCTATGAAACAAATTGCGCCGATCTGCCCAGAAAAAAAGCTCAGTTTCTCCGGCAGCGTTTTTTTTAGGCGACTCTTTGCTTAGGTGTGAACGGGGGCTATCGGCTGTGCGTTTTAGCGCGTACAAATACGTGCAACAAAACACCATAGTGTGAATGGAGCCTTAGTGAGTGCTTACTCACTGTGCTGTGTCTATGGAGGAGCAGCATTTTCACCCTAGGATTCTTTCCTGATGGACTACACACATCTCCCACTCTCCTAATTTCTATTACATAGGGGAGGGGTTCTATAGATCACCAAATATAGCATGGAAAGCTGTAACACTGTTGTTTCGGTGGGGGTAGCTATCGTAAATGATAAAAGTTTACCTTCTGACAGAAGTATGTAATGTACAAAGTGCAGGGGTCAGAAGTGGGTAACAAATAGAGATTAGGGGTCAGGTGTGTGCAATATACAGAGTGCAGGGGTCAGGTGTGTCTTTTTTCACCAATTTTTGATTGTCAACTATTTTTGAATGACCGTACATAGAATAATTAGCACATGCACTGCACATATTTTACTTTAAGTATTACTGCAACACGTCACAGTGATGAAGAGCTCTATAACCAAAACCGATAATCTAAATGAAAAAAAATTAAAATGAAACCTAGTCAAGACGGCAACAACATGAAAGGGCCAAGAACAGATAATTTCTTGAATACTCAGTGCAGACAATGTAAATTACCCAAGGTCCCTTAACAGCCTGTTTATTCATGAATTAGTTCACTTCAATTTAGTAGCAAAGACAATAGAAAGTCAACAGGTCAGCAGAGGTGAGTAACAAAAGAGGACAGATGACGTCTTGAGTGGTGTTGGCAAGTTGTTCCTGTTTTGAGTGAATATCTCAAACATCACCCCTTAAACAAACCATGCATCTCTAAGTACGTTTATACATTGCATTATGACCTGGCTCATTAAGCTTGATAAATCACCTGATATGTTGTGTGGTGGGAAAGGGTGACCTGCTTTCACTGTGCCAATTTGATGAATCCGCTACATTACGTTTTGCTACATGCTGCTCATGTAAGCAGAGCCGTACAAATTGTGCAGGTTAAAAAAATATGTTCAGGGAACTAGAAGGTTCGATGGATTGGAAATAAGACAAACATTTCTCACTGTTTACTTGCTTGTTAAATGTGGTTGTGACTGCGACTCAGGAACATTTGAAGTTGTTACGAGATATGTGAGATTAGTTTGCAGCTCCCAGAAGAATTGCAAGTTACATAAACCATAATAAAACTTGTTCTGTTATTCAAAGGCAAAGAAAATGAATGTTTAGCTAAGCAAAGCATTCCGAATTTTCCAGTATCAATTGCTGCTCTGCAAATGCAGAACATGGCAATTTGTCGCTGCTGGAGAAGGAAGGTTGTATAGGTGGATTTCAGCCAAAACAGTATGGCAAACATTATGTTTTGAAAATATAATCAGTAATGTATTTACCACAATACATGATAGCAATTTTAAAGCTGATTTCCAGCCAAGTTTTTCCCCAACTAAAGTTTAACAACTCCACCCACCTCTGGCCAATCAATCCCCGATTGAGATTTAAAAAAAAAATGCCCCCAATTTGCTCCTAAAGTCGCCTGATCCCTTGTTTATTCTGCACTGCAGAGGGAAGCACACATGTCCCTACCTGGTGATGCAGACGTGTCACATTGGCTGAAAAAACAAAGAGTTCCTCAGTCTGCTCCACATGGGGTACTGAAGACTACAGTGATGACATCACAACGAGGAGCAGTGACAGGACAGTTGAAGGCAAGCCTGGACTGCAGAAGTTGCTCACCAGTCCTCAGTGCTAGAGGATACACAATAGAGGTGCCTCCTCTTGCACCATGATGCGGACTCAGATTTAAAAAAAAATACGGCACTGATAGAGGATTTTTTTTATTTTGAATGTGTAAGAGTGGAATGAAAGGGGGATTGCTTTGCCCTAAGACAGGCTGTAATCAATACCCATGTAAAACTATAAGAATACAATAATGCTGGTAAAATAATGAATTGAATCAACCAACTACTGCATAGGGATTTTTGAAGTGTAAACCCTATTAAACAGAAATATGGTCTTAGGTTTTTGACAGATTGATTTCTACTGCAAAAGAACAAACAGTACCACACAGGGCATACCACACTACAGGAAAACATATTACTAATGGGGCATACACCAAGATCTAACAACCAAGAATGTTGGTAAAATTGTTTTAGGGCCCATTCACACCAATGCCATTCATTAATCGCATGCACAGCAACAGCATCGCATGTTGCGGCACATTTGAACACATTGTAGCCAGGAGGTGGGTTTGGGGTGCCATTCAAATGAATGGCAATGCAGAGCACCTGCCGCACTGTAACACACGGTAGGTGCATTGCACAGTGCCATGCGGTAATTGCATTGAACCACGCTATGAACGCACAGCATCGGCGGCCCTTAAGAGTCAGTGTGTGATAGGATCTGGAACCAAATGACATTTCATTATATTAGAACAAACTAGTCAACAATCTTTTTTTAGCTATCAACTATACCAGAGTTTTCTTCTCATGTGAAGAGTGGGCTGGGCTGAGATTAGTGAATTGTAGATGCATTTCCTAGGTATTAGGTGATATTTGCTTCTTTAACCAGTTGACATCCGCGGTGTTAAACCCCCTTCCCATCCAGGCCATTTTTCAGTATTCAGCGCTGCGGTACTTTGACTGACATTCCGTCATGCAGCGCTGTACTGAAATGACTTTTATACCCTTTTTTGGGGACAGATAGAGCTTTCTTTTGGTGGTATTTATTCACCACTGGGGTTTTAATTTTTTTACTATATTAAGGAAAAATCACCGAAATTGTAAAAAAACAATTTATTATTACCCAATTTTTTGGTAAAATATAAAAGACGGGGTCACGTCGGGTAAAAAGACACATGCTCATATGTGTAGCTGCAGTGAAAAGTGAATCGCAGAACTGAAAATGGACAATGAAAATGAGCAATCTTTTTTTCAATAGGGGTCAGAACCGATGCCAGGTTGGAGTTTTGTCCAGCCTGCCCCCAAGCTAGGCCTGAGGCCTGGGGGTGAGGATTGCTGGAGTGTGGAAAATGCGCTGCTAGGCCTCAAGTCTGGAGGAGGCTTATGCTATTGTCAGAGGAGGAGAACCAGGGAAGCTGATGGCTGCTAGAGGTGCCCCGACATAGTGGACCTCAGGAACAAGTCTGGTGTCTCTCCTGCAAGAAGATTTGTGTCAAGCCCTGTTCACCTGCTGCTCAAATTTCTATTCACTCTGCTACATATGGATCTACATTGAATTGCTAGGAGGGACTGGTGAGTCTGGAGTCTGTGTCTGTTCTACCCTGGATGTCTAGGATCCTTCTACACTCTCTCACAGTGTGAAGATGTTAATAAAAGTTTTTCAGCATAATACTTCTGGAGTGGATATCAGCTTTTTGGGCACTAGAAGAGGGCAGTTAAATGCTAATGGGGCAGCTGAAGACCAAAACCCAAAGACCAGCTAGTGATGACCCGGGTTATTCTGGAGTCTCCTTTGGGGGTGAGCGCTACATATGTAACACAATTATACTGCATACGACTCTTCAAAATATATAGTATGTACAAATGAAATTTAAAAAACAAATAATACATTTACAAAATAATATAAAATTATGAAAATTACCACATCCCTTCATGTATCTATTCAGCAAGTGCATTCACAGAATTTGTATAGGCATAACCTAAAAGTATCCCCATCTTAACTTTTTTAAAGTATGTCCTAGCATTAGTTTTTCTTTTACTTCTTACTTTTTGTGAGACACAGCCTTTATTACCACCTGTGACATCATAACCAGACTTGTATAAGTCTTACAGGGGTAGGAACGCCTCCAGAACTACATTTCCACAGAGCTCTTTCCCCACACAGTGTGTAGGCATACTCTTGGGAGTTAAAGCAGCATTGTTTGTTGAAAATCGATATAGAAAACTCAGACAGCACTGACAACACTGCTTGGAATTTCAGCAAAGCAGAAGTACTGTGTAGTTAGCTCAAAAAGCAAGTTCGTGGCTCACTGGATTTCTACCAGGATCATCAGGTATTTTGTTAAGGGACAAACATGAAAAAGATTTGCATGTACTGCATTTAGAGAAGTGCTGACTTTTTATTTAGACAAAAAAACACATGTTTAATGTTAAATTCTTAGAAACTGCATGACTGGTCCACTTTAATTCACAGTTCTTTTGCTGCCAGCCAGAGATATGAATAAAGCCAGGATATTTCCTCTCGCTTCACCTAATACAGGGGTCAGAAATAGTCTTTGTCTCAGCTGTTTTTCCGACAAGATAAGAAGATAACTGTATTCTCAAGTTGTGTTTGTTTTATTATTTATTAAAGGAATACAATAGCATCCACATAAAGAACACTCAGTTTATATGATCCAGCCTTTTCTGAAATTTCCTGTTTGGCGAGATCTGTAGAAATAAATAACTATGGGATCGTTCCTGCATTGCTGAAACAAACACATTTCGTTTGGCTACTGCATGAACAGAATTTGGCAGGGGAGACATTAAGGAAGCAGATTGATGGTGTGGCAAGGGTTAATTTTTTATAGTATGATATATTACAGCAGATGGACATTTTGAATTATGACCTTACAGACCCAGTGACTAAGCTCTGATGATATGACAAAGTTTGACACTGATACAATTTCAGAAAGAATGGGAAAAGGACTGAAGATATTACCAGTGATATGATCTTAAAAAAAAGCCAGGTAACACAACATTTTATTTTATTATTGGATGTGGTGAGGGTTTAAAACCCTTGTTAGTTTTTTTTTTTTTTTTACTGCTGTCTGCTGTGTCCCTACTAGGGTGATTCACTCTCCATCTGTTCTTGTGACCACTGTCACCTGAACTGAAAGTGAGGGAAAAGATTTCTTCCCACTTCCTTCTGGGTCTACAGTGCAGAAAGTCAGGAAATGGCACTCAATGGGTCATAGTGGGCAAGAAAACAAAACCTGATAGGGATTTTTAATTGCTTCCATGTTTATATATCTCAACATACACGCACAACACACACACAAACACACACACAAAGGTTGAACTTGATGGACCTGTGTCTTTTTTTAACCTCAAATACTACGTAACTATGTAACATGCAGTATATTAGCTTTAAAACAAGCCCTCACTGACCTCTTCAGTTGTAGGCCTTGTGGAAAAATGTATCTTCAAAGCTCACAACAGAGGCCCTGAAACCACAGCTCCTCTTCCTTTAGCCACCTGTGAACTTGAGTAGCATGTTTTTGCATGTTTTCATTTCAGTGGACTGCCCTACAAATGCGAACACAAAGCTTACACAGCTGTCTGAGCTGCAAACTTTGCATGAACTTTAACCACATCTTTGTTGCATGTTTTTGCATGCACCAAAATGTGTTGCTTGCCGCATTTGGGGTGCCATTAACAAGAAAGGCACTGCAAGTGTAAGTGTGAATGGCCATTATTTTTACTGGCAGCTGAGACTAGGAAGCCTGCCAGCCTTCTAATGTAAACAAATAGAAGGTACTGAAAGCTGTTTCAGATTGGCTGAAATCCAACTTCAATCTCTGCTGTGATTTTTGTTTATGAACTAGTCCACACTACCTGCAGCTACAGAGGTCAGTGAGGGCTTGCTTTAAAGCTTTTGCACTGCTTCTTAAGAATATGTTACTATGTTGTTGTGCATATTAGGGAAACAGATACACTTTAACCATTCCTTAATGAATCCAACATTTAAAAATAAGCTTTAGATATACTTTACTTTAATCACATGTCTCTGAATCTTAATGTTATTTTTTTATCTATGGCATTACTGATCAGTTTACCAGACTGCAAGAATTTATGTTCTTTTTCTGCTTTTACATGGCATACCAGACACCAAAATAATCCTTTAAGCATCCCTGGTAACCCTATCTGAGCATGTGCATCTGCTTCCTGCATTGTGGGTATTGCTTCATTGGATTTTATATCTTGGAAAGGCAAAGGGCTCTACATTTTTAGAAAGCTTTAATGATGCGTACAAGAGAAAAAGATATTAAAGGAATACTTATTTTTGTGTGTTTTTTTAACTTTACAAAAACTGCTGAAGAAAAGAAAGATCATTAAAATTATTATCTACTGAGATTAATATATATATGTACAGCTTTATTTTCTGTAGCGTGAAATCAGTGCAAAAACATGTTTCCCATCTGCAGACAGCTTGTTATCTCTCCTGCCTTTATTAAACATAGGAGGACTGATAAGAAGACTGGTTTTGCAAAATGATCAAAAGCAAAACACAGTGAATTTCTGATTGGATTAGAATTAGTTATCCATTACAACCATGAATTAAAATCCAAAGATTGCCTTTGTAAAAAAATGTATGACCAAAGTTTTATCAGGTTACAGAGAGAATAAAAGGGCTTGGAATGTCCAGCTATGAAATGCAGTATTCCGCTTGCTAGAATTCTAACATATGAAACAAAGCTGCAGACATTTTTTTTTTGTTACATTTTGGGAGGTTTGTTAACTAGTCAACACACAGTTGACCTCATGCTGATCTGTTTTCGGCAATTTTTTTAAATAGACAGGTGGGTTATAGTATGTAAACTGACCCCCTTACCAATCAATAAGTGGGTTTTAGGAATTACCCTTGTATCACATCATCCCTTTATATTAGTATTATAGAGATCTATAAGAAACACTCCTAAAACATGCCACAATAATCTTGCTGTCAGCTTAACTTTCCCTCAGGAAATCATAGACATATTTATCCCATAATAAAAGTACATAAAACATCAGCATGAAGTTTTCATTTAAAGGCTTTTACAGGGTCAGTGCCATTCTATTCAACCACATGGCACCATAAGCAAACTCTTTCAACTATTCACTCTTGCTGATGTGGGATGGAGGCCATTATATCTGCATTACCTTGTAGGCTTAAGTTCATCTAAAGCGTCTATTTTTTCATTTTAGAGTGATAAATAGGCATTTTTAAGGCAATTTAACATGGTAAAAATCTTAAAAGAAATGTAATTTACCACCATTTTAATATACATTTGGAAGCAGGGGCTGACTGGGCCGGGGGGCAGGGTGGCAATTGCCCCCCCGGGCCTCTCTGATTCCACCGCGAACGGCCCCTTGACCCCCGCTGCCACCTGCACCTGGCCGCCCACCGCGGCTCTGTGATCGATGCGGCCGCTGCTCCTCAAGGAGGTGATCGGGAGTCCCCAAAATCCGGGGACATTTTATCCCCGGGAGCATAAAACAAACTTTTTTTTTTTTAATATTCACCTGATCCCTGCATCCACCAAACGTGCGGCCTCCCGTCTCCCACGCTGTTAGAAGCTGCATACGGCGTGTGCTGGTTACTACTTAAACTGGCGCGTGCTGTGTGCTGAGAAGATACGCTGGGAGAAGAAGTAAGGAGGAGCAGGTCTAAGGGGATGACAGCCGCCGACAGACAGGCCCGATCTCAGAAGCAAGTTGCTGGAAGACTGCTCAGGTAAGCCTGCACTTTCCCACACATGGTGCTCTATAATGTATTGCTGGGATAGTGGGATTTGTAATCCTCTATAGCTGACGGTATATTGCGCTATACTGTATACCATCAGCTATAGAGGACTACAAATCCCAGCAATACATTATACACGCTATGTATAATGTATTGCTGGGATTTGTTGTACTCCTATATAGCTGGTGGTATTCTGCATTGCGCTGTATAGGGGACTACAAATCCCAGAAATAATACATTATACAGCGCAATGCGGAATTCCACCAGCTATAGGAGTACAACAAATCCCAGCAATAATACATTATACAGCGCAATGCGGAATTCCACCAGCTATAATGTACTATTGCTGGGATTTGTAGTCCTCTATAGCTGATGGTATTCTGCATTGTTGTGTAATGTATTGCTTGGAATTGTAGTTCTCTATAGCCAATGCCATTCTGCAATGCTGTACAATGTATTTCTGAGTTAGTGGCAGAACTGAGAAGTCATGCACGAGCACAGCCCTGACGAGGCAGCCCTCCACTACCAGTGTGCTTTACATTTCCTAAACCGATAAATACATTCACACTACTGTTACATGGATGGCAAAAGTGGCAGACAGGCGGGGGGAAGGCGGGGAAAGAGGCAGAGCGGGAGAGGGGCCAAGTTGGTGCACCATGGGCCTCCGGGTTGTACTTGCCCCCTTGGCTAAAAGTTGCCAGTCAGCCCCTGATTGGAAGGCTGTATTTCTCTGGTTAACTCCTTTAAGTTCCTGCATATAGAGCGATGAGATGTCAATCTAAAGGGCTGTGGGTGGAGCTGGATGTGGCTGTCTCCTGAGAGACAGCCTCTCTATCAGAGAGTCTAGTTTAGTTCTGCCCATTCGTGTATAGTTTTTTTTCATTCAGCCAGCCCGCTGGAAGACCACTCTATTCCCCCATCCATACTAAACAGCCCTTCCTGTTGCTGTGGCTGAACTCAGTGCCCATGGCAGGAAAGAGAGCACACTGCACATATATAGGGCTCTGAACAATGATGGTGCTTGCTCCTGTGATACAACAGGAGATAATCCAATAACTGGCTCATCCTGGCAACAGGACAGGACAGAGCAATGCAGAATATTGTGTTTTTTTGTGGGCCACAAATGGCCTACAGGTATGCCAGATACATTAATGAAGATTTATAAAATGTGAGTTTATTGTTACCTACTAGGGCTTTGTGACTGCATAGGCTATTTTGTTTTGACAAAGGTGAAAATAACCCTTTAAATGCTTATTGTACCAATGCTATCAAGAGGTGAATTTGTGCATGCCATTTTCACAAGTAAATAAACTTAAAGAGCTCCTTTAACTGGATTTGAGGATCTGACAATTATTTCAGGTTTCTATGCTAAAGTACAGATTTAAGATCTCTGGCTTACAAGGCACATGTAACATGAGATGGAACAGACTTTGCATAGATTTAGCAAAAACTAGGCCTTTAAACTCCATACTGTATAAAAATACTAGCAGGAAGATTTTAGGCAATGCTTCCTGCAAAATGTATGCATATAAAACTGTCTTGAAGGAGACAGGTCCTCTGGTTACACCTCTTTTTAGATGGAAGGGCCGTAATTGACTTATCTTACTCGGTGAATGTTTAAATCCATCACATCACATAACCCATACTGATTCATAACACGTTCTATGGACAGTATTGTTTCAAACTCTCAGACTGTTCACTACAGGGTTGGTGACATAACCAAAAGTGCCCACTTTTTTGCAAGGTGGTGGGGAATAGTGTTGTTGTGTGCAGGAGAAATGGAGCTCCCGAACCTGTTAAGACAAGCAAACAATTCATCATCCTCTTTCAACATGGGAAGCGCTTGTGACTATTCTGATCCATAGCCCTGACCTCTAGATGCCCGAATGAAAGGGGTGCATCTGACCCCCTAAAATCTAACCTAATGTCAATATTTGTATTTAATTTGGAAGGTTTTCTCAGATTAACAATTTGATCTCATAAATCTTGCATCACTGACTTTGGATGTGAAAGACACACTTTGAGGAGCTCTTTTTCTATGATAAGCCTATATGACTATGTGTACCAGCATAGAAAACACCACCAGTGATGCAATGCCATTATAATCTCCACATCCAATCAAAAAAATGGATAGCTACAAAAAGTATAACAAACTTTATTTAAATTATAAAAAAAACTTAAAATGGAAAAAACCAATAGCTGTGAGTTAAATTTTTGTAGAATGTACTATATTTTACATATCATTATTTCACTAAAACACACAATTACAGATGGCTTCGGCCTAACAGGACTGGCAAAATAATTGAGTGACACTTTTGATGAAATGCTTTTGATTAAGTCCAAATGAAAATCTGTGTACGTTACAAATGAAGAATGCATGGTGAGATAACATTAGACACAAAGCAAACACTGTGTCAAAACTAATATCAGCTCATATTTCTCAGCCGCAGGTTTTGTAGTAATGCAGATAAAAAGTATTCAAGCTAATCCTAGAGAAAATGTATGTGTTAAAACATGATTAGGAAAATCTAATGTACATTAAGCAAGCAATGGATTTCCTTAAAACAGGTACAATTCATATAAACTGTTGAGAATTGCACTTTCAGTCTACAAAATAATGAACTCCTAATGTATACATTTGTGGATAGGAATAAAAGTAAAATGGGTACCTCTGCTTCATTGGACATATATACTGAGTCATATGACCTACAATAAGCTATTAAAACAAAGCAGAACATATCAAATGTTGCCAAAAGTCAGAGGTCAGAAGTACGGTGTAAGAAACTATGTTCCCATGATATGCATCATATGGAGATGCTTGTCTTGGGAGGTGTAGGGGTCTTATCTATAGAGAGGTAGTGAGAGAGAGAGAGAAAGAGAGGGGCAGTGGGAGGTTACATGGATGTCACAGGATTCACGTGTGCTCTTACATCTCTCCTAATGACCCACTATGAAGCTGTGTGTTCTTGCTTTGCAAGAGACTACATAGAGATCACATGCATTGAATAAAAGCAGAACTGAAATCTTAACAAAAAATAACTAGTAGGTAGTTACTTTACATGTCATGCCCAAAAAAAAAACTCCTATCCTTTTTTCCTAACAATGTTTTTTTTTTTGTGAACACTTTTTGCCAGTCACTGTATGCTTGAAGATAATTCTATTGGTTCCTCTGCATTCCATTAACAAGCATCCTCTCCATAAAAATGAATGGGATTTTTCCATGAATGTGCAAAAAAAGCAAGAAACTGGCTGGAGAGTTTGCAGTGACATAGCAACTCCTTATGGCCCACACAGTGTAGACCCTGCAAAAAACATGGGCAGGTAAGTAAATATGTGGTGGGGGGTAACTTAAAGGATAATGTAGCAGCATATTAAAAATACTTTGTGGCCCTGCTACACACTTGCTACCTGGTTCAATTTGTGTAACCCTGAACAGGTATACTACAAAGAGTTTTTCTGCTTTACATTTAGACTTTTCAGATACCTTCTTAATCAACTTGATGATAAAAATAAAAATACCAAGTGTTGCAGCATATTGCAGGATACAGACTGTCTTGATGTCACTCATTCAGTGCTTATGTTTTTCCCAGAGGTTGGGGGAAGTTCAAGGAGAACATAATGTTTTTTTTTTTTTTTTTCTCCTTGAGCTTAGTATGGACTTTAGTGACAAGCACATTCCTAGCCAAAGAATTCTGCCCATTGAGCCTGCTTACATCCATTTGTCCTTCAATGAATATAACGAAACACAAAATAGACCCAGAAGAACAGAAAACACCCAAATACATGTAATGTAAGGCTTTCATTAAAAATTGCAAACAACAGAAGCCCAGTGGTTTAAATTTTGATCTATAAAAATTGTGTAACAGGAGAAAAAAGTTACAATTGCCAATTTGCAATAATAGCACAGTCTTTCCACATTTATTCTGTATCATATTTTGGAAGGAAAAGCACTTTAGCCAAAAGCTTCAGCTTCTAGTAAGAGCCCTAAGGCCTCCTTCCAGAATGTACAATGTAGTGACACTTTGAAATGTATTCATCCCTGTAACTCAAGAAACAAAGTTGGCTTTCAGTCAGCAGCATTTCATTATTCAGCCTCTAATGTAACATATATACTTTATAAAAGATGTTTGTAATTAGAACAGCTTCTACTTAAAACAAGTCATAATAGCACAGCGAACAGCATGCCATGCTAAACATTGTTTAACGAATTAAGCACATTACATTAATGGTGGAATAAGTTCAGAATATTGATATAATAAGGCATGCCATTAGCATTCTCATTTAAATACTTGATTAACACCAAGTTTGATAATGCATATCATCTAATGTCTGGCTTCTATAGAATTTCATTTCAATTTAAATCTGTTCACGTTTCTATGGAGAAATACATTTTAATAAAAATGAGCTTTTGTGCAATTATAATGACTATAGTTTGCAACCAATTTATTAGTTGAGTGGAGGTTACGTAACTAAGCAAAGGTAGGTTAAGCACCTGACCTTGTACTTGCACTCTAAGATGGAATCCAAAGTGTTTTCATAATAATAATAATAAAAAACATAATTTTCACAGCCTGTTCTGGGTCTGTAGGATGTATGACACTAGATACTGACCTACTCATAATCAGAACTCTATCATGTCAAGCCTACATAATTAGTGCCTTAGGTGATTTCCTTCTAGGTTTGCAAACATCAAGCTACTCCAGTAGGAGGGTTATCAGTGGTAGACAAGTAACATTTGCCTACAGATGCTTGAAAACATTAGCCTTTCGGACCATTTGTACCCAAAATGGTTATTGTTTGTGAAGGAGCCCTTCTACCATCCTGAGAGATCCTTGTCAAGAAAGCTTGAAATAAAACAACAGCATTTGGCTGGGAAACTGATCACTTTGTGCTCTCTTCAGGTGCTCTCCCCTACCCCCCTCCCTTCTCCATAGCCATGAAGAAGCTATTCGCTAGTCATATGAACAACTGCAAAATTAAGTCTGCAGGTACCCTAAAATAGACTAACCTCAATATAATTAAACTCAATATACTTTTTCTTCATTGAAAAAATTTGTGGACGAGTTAGACCATCTGTCAGGTTTTAAAGTGTATGCAAACCATTAATCTATTTTCGGTATGTTTGGCATCATGTCTCATTTTATACAGTTTTCTTAAGCAAATAGATGTTTGTGAATATGCTGCAAAGTTTCTGCACTTCCTGTTGCAGGCTAGCAATGCTACGCAGGAGCATTGTTAGCCTGCAGTGCAAGCTACTTCGGTGGTGGTTTGGGCTGCATATCTAATAGCTCAACAACATACATTGCAGGCTGACAGCGCTGCTGCTAATTATGAGGCAATAGCTTAGTATTTTTAGCCTGCAACAGGAAGTGCTATTACTGGCAGAATTACAGGAAAGAGATTCCCGGAAAAAAATATTTGTTTAAGAAACCTTTATTCAGGGAAACATGATGCTAAACATACCGCAAAATAGATCTTAGGGTTTACACACATTTTAGTTGCTCTCTGTGTTGACTTTGAGAAGATTAGTCCTCACTTCCTTTCCCACAAATACAACAGGAAGAAAGTGGAAATTTCCCAAAGTATAGGGAGTGTTTCAAGAATCTCTGACCTATATTCAAAACAAAGAACAGGACTAGTCTTTATATCAGCTTAATTTTTTGACCCTTATGCCTTTGTTGATACAGAAGGGTTGTCCAGCTTCCAGTGTTGAGGACCACATGCAGGCCAGGATTTTGGAAGAGCTTTTAAGAACCATGTGTTGGATAACACTGCTAACAGATAGATGGAGGATGATTGATGTCTGTTTGGCACAAGATGTCTAGTGACAAATGAAAAGGGTTTTAAAAAAAAAGCAAAAACTGACAAAGAACCTCTATAGGGTAACTTACAATAGATTTTTAATTGTAAACTAAAGTGACTATGGGGAAAATTGATCAAAGCTGGAATCTGGAGCAATTACCCATAGTCATGAAAATGAAAGACAGAGGCTGATTGGTTGCCATTAACAACTGTTCCAGATTCCGTCTGCTCCAGTTTTGAAAAAATACATTGTTGGAGTGGCAGTTGCTGTTTTGTTAATTGGTAGTCAGTTATCCAGAGTCTTATAACACACATTTTTATTAATAGCACGCTGTCATTTACCTGACCTCAGTTAATTTGGGTGCTAGCCAAGACCTCAGCTTGGCCAGCACGAGGGTCTTCCAATTGAATGTACTGAAAACAAACAGCACTCAGATATTGGGATTCATTATGTATGACATGTTTATTACCAGATTGGAACTGCTGACAACTATGACCGACTCTCTGTAATATTTTACTATGGGAAATTTAAATAGTAAGGGTGAGGTATCTAGGACGGTGATCTATAAATTGACATAGAAACATAACACAACTCATGCAGTTTTAATAGGTTTCATATCAGGAATTCAGTAATTGCAATGCAGGAAAATTCCAAAGGTGATGGAAGGTGGAGTTGAAATGTCAGTTTGTTTATTTAACGATGTCATTTGGGGATGCACCCAGAAGAAATGTTTAAATTAGTGTTAACTTGGTAAACACTGCCTTTGATTTAATGCCATTCTTCCTGTTTGACTTCTAATCTCCTAACAATTCAAACAACTCCACTTAACTAAAACGCTTCATAAATATCTGGAATTAAACACAGCCTGTTATAATTGATTGTGTATGGAAGAGACTTGTGGTAAAATGAATTTTTCCTGCACTAATTTGTTCCAGATCATAACTATATAGAATATTTATGAAGGCAGCACCTGGGACTGCACATTCTACCAAACTGCTTAGAAAGTAATGAAAAGGCATTTTTATTTTGGGAGATTTGGGGTTTCCTAAACAATTTTGAAAGGTGAGAAATCATTTCAGAATACAGTGTAGATAGTAAAATACAGTATGTCAGCCATTTTCTACTGGGACTTATATTCTAAAACTGAATCATATTAATATTAACAAACATCTTCCATGAAATGTGTACAGGTTAAAATTTCAACACATTTTTCATAAAAGGAGAAATCCTTCATTGCTCCAATTCCTAACTATATGACTAAACACATGGAGAGGGATTTATCAAAACTGGAGCAGAGAAAATCTGGAGCAGCTGTGCATGGCAACCAATCAGCTTCTCTCCTTAATTTTTAAATCTTAACTAAACAAAACTGAAGAGAGAAGCTGATTGGTTGCCCTGGGTAACTGCTCCAGATTTTCTCTGCTCCAGTTTTGATATATTCCCCCCAAGGTCTTTGCCGAATCCAAGAATCTTGGGAACTGACATCAGTAGATTGTTCAGGCAGTGCTTAAGGGTTACACTAGACTTGTCCACACGTTGATGTTAATGTATGTTGTATGTTTCTTCACGTGCTAACATGCTTTGCGTTAGGGCAGCCCATCCATTCATATCGGCTGCCTGACTCGCCATAA
>NW_017306419.1:800152-805749 GCF_000935625.1 Nanorana parkeri
ATATATATACAGTATATATATAGACACACATACACAGTATACTTATACATTCTCTATATATTCAGTATCTGAATCCCTTTTTTTGTTTCCTGTGCCTTTACTTTTTACTATTCACATTCTCACAAGCATAAACTATTTGCTGCACAACCAGGATGTAAGGATTAAGTATGGGTCACATTAGACAAATTAAGAGAACACAGCAGCTCTCCGTGACCAGCAGGGCTGTCCCTATAATGAGGCAGCTTGAGGTGGTTGCCTCAGGAGGCAACTCATTGGGGGCGGCCACAGCATCCCAGATTGCTAAGTGCTCTTACATAGTTACATAGTATTTGAGGTTGAATAAAAACATTAGTCCATCAAGTCCAACCTATTAGGATCTCATTCTAGGAGTACCCGCACCCCTGTATATTACGGTCCCTTAACTTACAACCAGTGGCACTCTGTCTGGCTTCCCATCCAGCTCACTAGCATCACTGGTTGCCAGGAGATGAGTGGGACCCACTGGCTGGTGTCCCGCTAAGCTCCTGGCATCAGTGAGCTAGGCGAGATGCCAGACAGAGCCGCTGACAGCATGCCACCACTGTCCCCTAGAACGAACATTTGCTGATGGCACCCCCAACACCCCCCTAGAAAGACCATACACTGGCAACACCAAACACCACCCCCCCTCTCGGTCTCAGGTGGGGAAAACCCTGGTATAGGGAAAACCCTGGTGATCAATGTTAAAGGAGAACTATGGGGTCAGTGTTTTTCCCTATAGTTCTACTTAGGGTAACGGGAGGACACAAACTAGCATCCTCCCGTTACCCTAAGCTCAGTATACCGCGAACAGGTCGGCTAGAACTATGAGGTGAGTGGAAATCACTCATCTCATAGTTCTCCTTTAAGAAAAAAAAGTTATTTGTCTCACCATCTGAAATCGCCTCATGTCCAGCAGACGCTCACAAACAATAATAGCTTATCAGCCTGATTTCAAAATATACCAAAAAACTTGCTGTGCCATTGAGGCCACTGATAGGACTAGTTCCCCTTCCACAGAGGACTCTCGAAGCAGGTGCTTCTCTACACTTTTGATTAGGGGCTCAGTGATGTATACAATCTGCTCTGCGGCAGTGTAATCATTGAAAATGCACTTGCATTAATAACTGCCAGAATACTTTCAAAATCCTCAATGATCATTACTACAGATCCCCTGCTGATAACTGGCTACTATTTCAGACTGTATTGAGTTATAATTAATAGCAGGTAAACAACAACCCAACATTTGATGGACGCTAGTAAAAAAACACCACTCACAACAAACAGCCACAAAGGGATAAACACAACATAACATGATGTTTCACATCAACGGCAATACTGCAGCATTTCACCGTGTTCACGTAATGGGGAGCTTATTTTATAATGCAGAGATGGCAATAACTAGCATTTCATACATGGGCTGGTTAAAAAAAACTACATGTGAAATCATTGATAAATTATGAGATTTCCAAATTAACTTTAATTAAATACAATACTAATAAAAAAAAACATGTACATAGATAAATCTTTGCATTCTAGGCCAGTGGATTTGTTTTTATTTGAACCTCAATTCTTAATACACTACAACATTTAAAAAAATTTAAAAAATTTAAAAATTCACACAGCAATCAGTATTATGCAAAAATGAAAGGCGCATGCACATGGGTATATAAATATATGCAGGATCTTGCTGGCAGAAAGATCCTATGTAAAAAATAGTCCATAGTGCATCTCAGCTCTATACGTACATAAGTGCATACTTAAATCCTTCATGCAGAATGACTGAAAACTGAGGTCATTCTGCGTCTGAGCCGATGCATAGTAGCTCTTTGTGTATATTTACATTTCCCTCTGGCCCTGAATAAAGCTGGCCATATACTGTAATATTTTCTTAATTCAACCTGCAAGCTGGACAAAAGAAATATAACAGATTCCTCCATCAATGCTTACATGTGTTGATCGAAGAATCTCCCACGGTGTTCATTGTATTCTGACAGCCTCTGCCGGCCGCTGTCAAGATACCTGACTGGCTTCCCGCTCTGTTTGTTCAAAGATTTTCTGACCGGCTACTCCGATCAGCTGATCGAGGGATGTCAGCTGAAAGGGTGCCGACAGCAGCACCCACGTGTGAATTTCGCATAGTGTATGGTCAGCCATACATTAGCCAGCAGCTGTGCAGCCACAAATTTCAGAATGACTTCAAGGCAAGGTCATTCTGCGCTTGTGTTACTGCCTAGTGAATGACTCACTCAGGGCTAGAGTGGAAATGTCAACAAGCAAGCAGCTACTAGGCAGTGGCAGTGCTTATGCATGTCAAGGTTTGCATAAAAATGTACATGTGTGCCCTGTAAAATCGGACTGCAGAGCCAAATTTTCTATTTAATTTTTATGTGTGGAATCGAGCCATAGCCTGCAATATTGCTGCATTCAGCTTTATATTCCACTGTGCATGTACCCTAATAGTATGTAAAACACAAAAAAAGTTCATGTAAAAGTTACATCATATTTAGATAAAAAGCTAAAAGGCCATATCCCAGGCATGTGTGTTAAATCAAAACCTTCTACATGTAATATTTATTTTTGAAAATAGATGTATAGAATGTATAAAAAGGATGCATAGCCAAACCTTTTTTGTTGTTGTTTGTGGTGAAGTGTGTAAGGATTAGAACCTGTCAGGTTTTTCTTCGTGCCTGCTTCCCTGTTAAGTATATTTACCCTTTATACATGCCCTGGTGAGGATAGTCACCAGTGATTGTAATTGCAATGTCCATGGGAAAAAATGGGAAAAGTGATGAGACATTTAAAATTTGACAGTTGTCACTAGAGATAAGGGCAAATCTTCCATTTTGTAAATGTTCCTCTCAATTTGTACTTCTTAAATTTGTTTCATTTCTGGGACAGAAAGTAAAGAGAAACCTCCCCAATGAGAAACCAACAGCAAAAAATAAACTTAACCTTTTACTGTCTCATTCAAAACTAAATAAAACATCCCAGCAGAGCTCTTCCCCCGTTGTGAACCCACACCAACACAAGTCATTTGGAAAACCGTATTGACTAAATTTGGCAGGGCCCATACCTATACCACGTAGGAGTTACTGAGAAACTTAAATGTATGCTATACTGCCTATTAATGCAGCTCCACTTGGTGTGGGTAGATGTTGAGGATATATGGTGGGGCTCAGGTATTTAGGTTGAACTCGATAGACTTAGGTTGAACTCGATGGACTTGTGTCTTTTTTTGCAACCCGACTAACTATGTAACTATGTATAGCAAAGATGCCAAAAGGGTTCATGCAGAGAGGGAATAGGCCATGTTTTGCAGACCAATTTTATCAGCTGTCATTTCTACAGTTATTCCTAAGACTTTGACAGCCATGATGCCTGTGGTAAAAGGAGGTCTTGTCCTCTCATTATTTTACAGCCCCTATTCACTTCTAAGGGTAATGGTGCTCCCATTACAGGAACTCTTTATCTCTATGATGAATACAGTTTTCATGCACGCATAGTGGGACTAATATATAACAATAGAAAAGAAAATAAGAGCAATATTGTTTGCTTCCCCACAATAAAAATTAATGACAGGTCTGATCATCGATAGGTATGAGTGGAGCCTGTCTCACATGCAGAAGTGCAAAAGTGATGGTTTATATTCTGTCTGACCTTCCTTATCATACAAATGGAAGGCCAATTAAATGGACTGATAAAACACAAGTAAATACATTTTTTTAATTGCATCTTATACTTCAAAAAATGAATACTATTCAACTATTTTACAAAATCAGATTTCAGTTTAGAGCAAAAGATTTTTCAAATGGAATATACATGTTTTGGTAATTTATTTAATACAAGAAACTCAGCTGGCAAAGAATATAACATTTTTTATCATAAGAATTACATCTGGGACTACTGAGATGTAACAAAGTAGATTGCTACAATTAATATCTCCACAGATGGTAAAGTGCTGGACCCGCTGAACTGAGCACAATAGGCACTCATTGGAAGAGATCATGAATGCTGATATGTAAGGAGCCCACCTTGGCCCCTGTTTTTCCACCTTAAACTACAACATAATAACTTTATGGGTTTTTTTCCCTTTTCATTCTAAATGAAAGGACTCACGAAAAAAAAAAAACATTATAAAATTGCTGATAAATCCTGAATATTATTTCCAGGCCGCCAAATGAAGGCTATGAAGCAATGATACTTGCTCATTAAAACAATAATGTAATATTGAACTTTGAATCACTGCCATATATTTTAATATAGATATTGTATTATATACCCATTATAAAAAAACTGATGCAGTAGCACAGGAATGGCAAATGAATAATAATGTGTTATATCTTATAATTACAACAAAGATGCTTTCATTGGAATTACAGTTAAAATATAAACTATCCTGCTTACAGACTTGTACCCTTGGGCATGTTTGAGTGAGATTACATTTGAAATCATTGTGTCTGTAGAGGCAGAAATAAAAGTAACACTAGTACCTATACAGCCTTGTGCCCATGCAGCAGATGTCTGAGGCAGATGAATACAGGAAAGCTGCAGATGAACCAAAAAGTCTATGAAAACAGTATGCAATATGAGTATCTCTTTTGCTTTTTGGTTGCACTTGTGTGTAAGACCCTTTTTTACACAGACTGATCAGGAAGGGATTCATCCACTTTTCTGTTTATTTATTTATTTTTGTTTAACCACTTGAAGACCGAGTTGTTAAACCCCCTTCCCATCCAGGCCATTTTTCAGTATTCAGCGCTGCAGTACTTTGACTGACATTTATTCCGTCATGCAACGCTGTAATTAAATACATTTTATACCATTTTTTGGGGGGACAGATAGAGCTTTCTTTTGGTGGTATTTAATCACCACTGCGGTTTTTATTTTTTACTATATTAAGGAAAAATTACGGAAATAAAAAAAAACTGTTTCCCCTATATTAAATGATAAAGACAAAGATAAAGACACCAAACATGTCAAGCCTTAGAATTGCGTGAGCGCGCAAAACCTCAAAAAACGACAATACCCAAAATTGGCCACAGGCGACGCTTTAAAAGCTTTTACCGCGCATCAGTTTAGTGTTATCAGTGATTGATGGCCCTAAAATGATTGCTCTCACTGCGACGTTCGCGGCGATATGTAACGTGTGTAGCGCAATTGTCGTTTTTGCGCGCTGGTGCACCGGACGCGTATTATGTTTAAATGTGCGTATGTTTATTATGTTTATATGTGGGGTGGGGGACTTAAACATTTTTGGAGTTTTTTTTTTTTTTACTTTTTTTATATGTGACTTTTATTCTTTTTTTTTATTTATACATTTATGTTTTTTGCACTTATTGTTATTGCTATTACATAGGAGGATAACAATCCCCCTATATAATAGCACAGGTACACTGACAGGTCCTCTTTATGGAGACATTAGGGATCTCTAGGACCCCTAATGTCACCTGGGGACCCCAAAAGAAGCTGATGAAGCAGAGATCTGCTTCATCAGCTTCTATTCTCTGGCTATAGCAGCCAGATGACTGACAGGTGAATGCGGAAGTGATGTAATACACATCACTTCTGCATTCACA
>NW_017306419.1:805980-835099 GCF_000935625.1 Nanorana parkeri
GGGGGGTCACACACCAGCACATATACCCGATCGGCTGGCTATAGAGCCGCCGATCGGATATATGTTAAACAGCCGGTAACGGCTCTATGCATTGCACAGGTTTTTTCTGCCCGTGCGCTAGGGGGCGCACACGAGCAGAAAAAAATGCCATCTGGAGACGGCAACCCGCTAATGCAGCAGTGCCGTCCGTCCGTTTTTTTTTTCAATGGGCGGACGGCAACTGGTTAATATATTTTTATCATAATTTTACAAACAAACAACTTTTATACACATACTTAAAAAAGACATGAAGAATAACATATTACAAAATGTGCAAGATCCAAATCAGGCATGTATACGTCATGCCTACCATGGCACTTTAACTCCTCCCCCACTAATGTCTCATCTTTACCCATTCTTAATTCCTTCTACTTCTATTTCCATTGACCTTCAATGCATGAAATACTTTAGCCACCCTTTCTCCTTGCATACATTGGTTGTTCCCCACATCATTGGGAGGGGTAATATAACAATTAGTTATGTGTTTAAATCTATATATATCTGTGCATTTAAATGTGTGAAATATCACCTTTTCCTATTCTTCTTCAATATATCCCATTAAATGTAAAACTATCACGTCCTCAGACCAAACAAAATACCAAACTATATTCCCCTCAAACCCCTTTCTTGTGTTCCAGTCTCTCCCTCCCTCAACTTGTGTTCTCACTCCCAACTTCAATACCTTTACAGTGTGAACTCTTTCGCCACAAAATCTGTGTATTATTGATTGTTACAATAATCAATTAACATGCTCTTTTCTCCTTCCCTTTGCCTCTCACCTCCCTCATCTCCCCCCTTTTAAACTGGTTACTGACCAATGCATACATTTAATTAAAGTGGGTGTGTCTTGAAACCATTAAGACTGTTATGTCAAACCTGGACCCCAACTTACACTATTACTTATACATATTCATATCTTACCACATTCAACACACCACTTAACATAAACAATTAACATAACCTAAAGGGTTTCTCCGGTTTTCTTAAATATCCCCAAAAATAAAAAAATAGAGACATATGTATTTATCAGGGGGATTAACTGTATATGTTGTGACAGGACAGTGCCATGTCACTCTGGTGATCGCTGTGCTTGGAGCCCAGGACTCTCGGCAAGAAGGGCTGAGAGGGTCCAGAAATTGCATAGTATTACAGGGAAGGAGCTGGGTTTCCAGTTCCTTCTGTATTTTCTGGAATATAACTGGTATCTGAGTGTCTGGACATTTCGAAGAGTCTTGGGTGGGATGAAATCTCCAGTCCTGGGGCCGGGTGCAGCCAATTGCCAGGTCAGATGGTCCAGGTGGCTGATAACAGCCCTATTAGGATACTGGACAGAGAGGAAGAGGAGTCGGTGGTGCAATCGTACATGCACAGCGTGAGAGACACTGAGTTGGAGAGGCCGAGAGGGCCTGTGGCACATGAGCGCTCCTTCTGAGAAGAGGGACAGGTTGTGTCCAGAAGCCAGAGTGGAGCCAGATTATACCTAATAAATGAGGTATCCCACACTCATAATACTGGGATTGATAGATAAGACAGAGAAGACTGATGGGGGTCTGTGTTCAATTGGTATCCACTGGATATTTATGAGGGGGACGGAAGAGAGATGTCACCTTCTAGCTTAACCCCTACCTTATTTTGGCTGGTATGAATCCAGTCTAACAATCTAGTAAGTACTAGATTATTAGTAAGTATTAGTAAGAACAGTATTTGTCATACAAAGCAAAATCTGGTATTCCTACACCTCCTCTATTTTTTGTTCTCAATAACACTCTAGCACTAATTTGTGGAGTTTTATGTCCCCAAACAAATTTAATTGCTGCTGTCCTCAACTTCCTAAAGAAAAAAACTGGCAAAAGGATTGGTATAGTCTGAAACTTATATAAGATTCTGGGTAGGATGTCCATTTTCAGGACATTCACCCTTCCTAACCAAGATAAGCGTAAATTATGCCATGAGGAAAAATCCATGAAAATCTTTTCAATCCCTAAAATTGATGGCAAAAAATGTAGATCAATCCTTAGGTTAGCTAATTCCCAAATATGAGATATATTTGGGCTGCCATTTAAACAGAAAAGTTTCTTTAATACTAGATTACACCTTATCAGTTAAATAAATATTTAAAAACTATGATTTAGATACATTTATATGAGAATTACTCAATGCACCATATCTCTCAAATTCTCTAAGTCTATTGGGTATTGATACTAACGGAGAAGAGATGAACAATAGCAGAGTGTCCATTTATATTAGATTACCCCTGATCTGGCACGATCAGGTCCATTGAAATGGAAGATTGTTCCGTTTGTTTTTCCGGACCTGACCAGAGTCAGGGTAAGCAGGTGTAAACGGATGCCCATCTGTTTACACCGGGTTCGATCAGGCACACCTGACAAGCTGGCAGGCGGACCCAATCGGACCGCCCCATGTGAAAGTGGCCTAAGAGAAAGTAGGGCTCCACAAAGTTGTCTCTCTCCACTTACTGAAGTCTAAATCATTACTTGGTGTGATTTAGACTTTTAGGAGCATGCAAACCTCTTTAAGTGTAGGTGTAGAAGATGTAAAAGACCCCCATTTAATCTAGTTAACCATTTTCTTTTTTTATACGTGCATATATTTTAAAATAGTACCTCAGTCTTTATTTGTAGAAGCCTTCTGTAATACCTTGCACATCAGCAATAGGAGAGGAAAGGGCAGCAATGTAAGTTAATGAGGTTTGAGGTTTAACTGTATTAGTGCTGTCTATCTAACAAATGACTTTTGCTGATTGGACAAGAGAATGGAGGAAACTATTCAATTTGTAAGCTACTGCTCTTTCATTCAAAATGATATGCAAGATAGTAAAATAATTCATGAACACATGTATTGTAACTATAACCAAGGCTATCCTAAGGGCAAGGTGTTTTAGTTGACTGCCTTGGGCCTCAGAGCCAGCAAAACCGCCAACACTGTCTATTGTTTTCAATTATTTTCCAAGCTAAAGCCACTATGTGCTAAAAAAAGGTAAAACAAGGTTAAAACATGATTGTGATGGTGAAATTAGAAATACAATTATTAAAACATCAGGCAGCTTAAAAAGCTGGCCATACACGGCTCGAGTTTTATCCAATTCCCATTGGATTGGGTTGAAATCCAACCTGTGGGTGGCCCTGTCAGCACCACCAGCACGAAGAACTGTAATTTAAAAATTTAAGAAACCAGGAGGAAAATTGTTGACCAAACAGTGAGAGTATCCAATCAGATATAATCAATGCTCTAGTAGTCAGATAGCCTGCTGCAGGTATCTATCTAACAGATAGGAATCCATTGATTGATGTATGCATGTATGGCCAGCCTAAGAAGAGCAATGTAATGGAATATTAAATAACAACAATAAAATGTACTCCAATACTTCATTGCATCAAAAAAATAGTGCATTAGTAGGATCACAATACACAAAAAAGAAACAATGTTAGTACACAAATTGATGTAGATACTGTAAAAAGAATCGACTATAATACTAGTTGATTCAATAGATCCAAAAGGAGCTAGGTGTGGAAAGAAAAGTAGCACAAAACCTTAATATATGCCTTAATAAGAAAGGTCTAGATACAAGAGATATGCTTGGTGAGGATGGGAAGACACTGTAGAAGCTTGTTAATGATATAGAATGAAGATCTTACAACTTCACCGGCTACAACAACAAGTGAAGGGAATCCCCCACCTGGTGGCACAAACAGCAATTTAAAAACTAATAAATGTTCTAATTTCTCAACACTAATGCTGTCTGCTGCTGCTAATTACAATTCCAGCCCTAAAGGGGATCACTGTATTATATCATATATAAATCCATTTGGTTATAGTATCTTTTTAGTCTAATCAAATCATTATCCCATCACACATCCTCTCCTAAAGTGACAATGCTCACTCACAGCACTGTATCTATGGAGAATCAGCATTGTCATCATAGTACAGCTCTATATAAACCACCCCCTCTCGCTTCTTCATAACACAGAGGCAGGGCCACCATTAGGAATCATGGGGCACCATACAGCCTACCTGGCAGGGCTCCCCTTCCCCATTTACATACATGTGCATGCCCTACGTGCACGTGTTCATTCAAATCAGATAGCATGGTTGGTTTTACTTTTTTTTAAATTTTATTTATTACATTTTTTAACCTTTTTATCACCTCATTAAAAAAAATTTCACTCAGCTTTTGCTATCACAAAGGGGTCAACAATCCCCTATGTGACAGCATTTGGAGGGGACAGGTCTTTATGGAGATATCAGGTGTCTATTAGAATCCTGATGTCTCCCCTACCCTCCAATAAAGACCACCAAGCACGGGATTGTGCTTGATTGTCTGCTTACCTGGCACTTCAGCTGGGTCTGTGACAGCTCTGAAGCAGAAAGTGCTTAAAAGCACAGAACTCTTCATTGGTTCATTGAGCACAGAGCAGATTGGGGAACGGACATTCTTCAGGCTCTCCATCCTGACACCATTTGTCAAGATCCCAGGCCCCCACAGGAAGGTAGGACTCTGGGGAACCTAAAAATCATAGAGGGGGGGCCAGTGAATCGCAGGCTAGTGCAAGTCATCTGGGTGGCTGTACAGCAGGGAGTTCTTGCTGGGGGAAGCTATGTGGGCAGCTCCTGCTAGGCCCCCTTGCTGACCTTCTGGGGGCCCAAGCCTACTGCAGGGGGGCTGGCTGTACCCACCTATCAGTGGCCCTGCATAGATTCAGGATTCTGTATTCATCAGAGATAACTGAGAACAATGTAACTGATAAGAATGCAATACAAGCAGATAACACAGGGAGTTATCAGCTGACAAGATTTCTTACAGGATCAACTGTTTTTTGTAATAATCAAACAACTATAACAAAATAACATCAATGGTATATTTAACAAGCCAAAAGGGACCAAATAAGAGCAGTTCATTGTCATGGTTTACATACATTCATAGCCAATATATCAGGATAACAGCCAGACAAACAGCATTTTCCAGAAGGAAATAAGCAAAGCAGCCCTCATCTCTTACTGTATTTAAATGTATTCTGGCATTCATACAATCTTTACATGAAGGCTTATTTTATATAAATTTCAGTCTGGTTGTATTAATAACTCACAGGGGTAATCTTATACTGAAGGATTCTGGGAATGGCATTTTATGTAGTACAAGTGCAGCAAATTTATAATGTGCAGATCTGTATTATCGGTGCATTTTAAGCGCAAGTAGATATGGTTTCTTTTGAGAAAAAACAATGAAGCATGTAATATGATTACAGAAATAATAGGACATGACTGACAGCTGATTTTAGACAGCTGAATAGTACCCTGCATGAATAATACCACATTGAATGTAGATTTTCATTAGCTCCACAAAAGCAAGTACATGTTTTAAGATTAGTATATTGTGGCATGAAATACAGTCATTGATTTATTGTGCCAATATGATAATATAATAATGTCTAGTTTTACTGTCAGGCTGTCCTGTTTCAATCATTTCCTTATAACGTTAAATTAAAGGTTGGCTGATATGCCAGCACCAACAAGAAAAGAACTGCAGACATACTTTTTAAAGGCTAATTCATTAAGTCAGTGCAAAGAGTAATACACATTTACATGCAGTAACCCATAACAACCGTCTGGATTTCAGTTTAAGGAAGTGAGAGAATATTTATGAATGGTTGCCTACATTCTAGCATAACTTCTTTAACCATTTTTACAATATAAATATATTAAGGATCCAGCAAGGTGTTGTAATCTGCTCATAAAGGCCACAGTAGGACTGTAGATCCATGAATGTAAAGCACAATGATCTCACCATTGCAGTTCTCGAGAGATATAAGAAACTACCAGGTGGCTTAACTCTTCAGCATCTACCAAAAATAAGACTTTCAGGACTGACCTTTTAATTTACCTAAAATGAACCATAAAATGGACCACCCTATCAATTACCCACACAATCTGATTGGATTGATTGTTCAGGTGTTTTGAGAGCCAGCGGAGCCGACTAGCAAGATACTAAAGCTTGGCCCAGTGGGAGATTCCTCGATCCACACAGTTTAGTGTAGATGGAGGAATCTGTTGCACTTTTTCCATCTGATCATAGAAAACCTGCAGATAATCTATAGGTGTATGGACAGCTTAACACTTACAGGTGTACACACAGAATTATTAGGCAAGTAAAATGAAGCCGTCTATTATCTGCCACCATAAGCACACTACATAACACATCATGCCCTTTTAACCACAACATTTAATTCAAGATACTGACAGAAAATTCAGACAGTATTGTGAGAGAGGACTGTAAAAACCAGGTACTTTAACGTCACAAAAACTCCACAACAGAGAGTGATATAAAAAAATAAGCATAGGCATAAAAACATGTAATACACTTTAATCAAATTATACTTTGCCCCTTCTCCACTCAATATTACACTGAAACTGTTTTGTTGGAAGGGCAAAACCACGGCTTTATTGATTTTACACAGCGCTGCTATTCAACACAAGACGGTAAACAACAAATAACTTCAAAAGATAACAACTGTGCCAGTACCAGATGAACTGTAAGATTCCAATTAGCAGAATGTAGCAGAAAAAGAGAAGCAAGAGGAGCACCTCTATAGTGTTCAATAATAAAAACAGCTGAAATGTACTCACAAACAACCAATGGAAACAGGCTTGTAGTGATAAGATCTCATAATTGTTGAGGATGGACGAACAAATAATGCTTTAAGGATGCTAATGAAGAGGTCAGTCGTTCTTGCTGCACATCCTCCTCTGGTACACGCGTTTCTGGGGCCGAACCCCTTTCCCTTTTCGGGAGCTCTCGATGCTATTCGGAAATTTGGACTCCATTCGGGTCTTGGAGCATCAGTTTTAGTATTATGTATATATAAGTAGTATTTTATAACACGAATGAATATTGGTAGCGGCAACATTGTGACCCATATATACATAAAACTAAACCTGTGGCTCCCAAACCCGAATGGCATACGGGACCTCACGAATGGCATTCGGGATCTCCCGTATGCTATTCAAAAATTTTGATTTAGACTCATTCGGATGCAGTAAACCGAAAAACACATCTGATTGGTCAGGAAAATCACATGTCCAATTTAATTTCGTTTTTGACCGAAATTCAGACAAAAATGGAAATTCAGATTTGAGCGCATTCCGATGCATTGGGATTTGAAAATTCGGATGTGTCCGAATGTCGGAATTTCAGAAAATGCATACAAATTTTGAATAGGAACGAAACGCATCACACATGTCCAATGAAGACACTCTCTCAGTTCTACAAGGCCATGCCATGTAAGATATGTGTGCAAGGACATGCCCATGTGCCTGTGTTGAAGAGATCTAAACCAAAATGAGATAGTAATGACCATGACAAAAAAGTTGGGGCTGCAATCCAGAAATCTGTCAGGGTTTAACCCAAAAGAAATATAGACTGTCCATATTAAAGAGACCCTGTTAAAGCATATCTGTAAAAGAAGAGACGCTATATTTACCTTTCCACGAGCATTTGTTGATATGCCACCTCTTTGCTTGAACCTGGTAGCTGCAAGTACTCGGCCAAACGGATAGCTTGAATACCTGTTTTCACTCCCCCTCCTATTCTCCTACATGTTGTAGTGATGTGCAAGCTATCTAGAGAACCCACTATGTAACGTATTGACGGGATGCTGGTATTCCACACCTAAAACTGTAGAATACTTAAAGCGGCTGGGGAGAAGCCAAGAAGCAGAATTTTAACAAACAGAAAGTTAAAGTGATATTGAACCTTCAGTTTTTTTTATTATTTTTATGCATGGGAGAACCATACTTTTTGTTTACAATTTTTCAATTCCTCGTTCTCTAGATGGGCCCTGCATTGCTTTCCCTCCTGCCCTTGTGTGGGTGCCTCCATCAGTTAGCCAGCTGCAGTGGAGGCACATGTGCATGCACATTCCCAGCTGTTTCCACAAGTAGCTGTGTGTGTCCATAGACGCATACAGTGTGTAGCAGGCCACGCCCCTCCTCTCCTCTCAACAGGTTGACTGACAGCAGAAGCAGCCTATGGATCCTCTGCCCTCAGTATCCTCCCTGCAACCAGGAGGTTCGGGGAACCAAGGATAGCTTCTGGGACCGGCAGGGGTGACAAGCCTTTGCCGGGGGACACAGAAAGGTATTAGCTTACCTTACCTTAATGCAAAGAAGGTAAAAAACATCCAGCCTTTAGTACTACTTTTAATATAGTTCCTCTTCAATTACAAGTATGCTTTAAAATACAAACTAATGCTGTGATGACAGGGTCACATAAACATGTTGCCATTGTCGGCAAAATACATGTTTTTTTGCAATAGTACCTTTTAAAGCTCAACTCCATCCTCTCCATTTAATTTCCCTGTGATATAAAAATATCTCAATATCACAATTTAGCTTTGCTCTTTTCTCTATGGCTTGCATGCTGTAGTTTAGCCCATGATCACTGGTTAACCTCTGTCATCCAGCCAGCTGCCTAGCTGTCAGGCTGTTGCAAAGATGGCAGTAACATACTGTATATACTCGAGTATAAGCCGTCCCGAATATAAGCCGAGGTACTTAATTTTACCAATGCAAAAAAAATGGTCTGAAAAACTCGGCTTATACTTGAGTATATACGGTAATTGGCAGTAGCATCACGCATAGGTGCCCAAAAGCATGAGTCGTATGTCTGCCAGGGCCCACCCGCTTCAGCTGTGTAACACAGAGGTCACCCTGTGACCATGTGATGACATCACGCAGTATGGTATTTAAAACTGTGGTTTGCATCTGTTCTTGAGGTGAACACAGCAAGGTTTAAGGAGTGTTAGATTGTTTACCTGGAGCTCGTCTAAAATGGGGTAGGCAAACTCTGGCCCTCCAGCTATGGTGCAACTATAGATCACATTAGACTTTGCAAGACTGGCAGCCATGGGCATGACTCCCAGAGGCATGATAAGATTTGTATATTCACCACAGCCGGAGGGCCAGGGTTTGCCTACCCCTGGTCTAAATGATTAAAGCTGAACCTCATATGCTACATTTTCTTTACTGTACAATCACAGACTGGGAGAATGTTGGTAACCATAGTTTAATGGCTAAGTTTACCTTTCTGAAAATATTTCATGTTACACCCATATTTAAGGTGTAACATGAAACATGGTCAGATTGTAAAGTCACCCACCTGTACATTATTTATTTTATGAAGAAGTGTATATTTATTTATATTTTAATAAAGGTGGAATGCAGTAGAAATAGAAACTTTGGCTGTGCTGTGTGGCAGTGGTGCCTGAGTTTTCAGATTGGCTGCACACAGATTGAAATCCTTCAGAGAGTAACCTAGTTCCAAGACCACTGTATATTCGGCTGTTGGGGTTCAACTTGAAGTTAGTTTCTCTGTCGAATATTACATTTTTCATTTTGTATGGCAGCATTACTTATAAGCTGATTCACCCAAAGTTTCCCTTTGTTATCATATTTCAGGAATGTACAAACAAACATCCAAACATCTGAGCTCATCACATTAGATACTATCTTTGAAACCTGGAAATAAGTAAAGATTAAAAAAAAAAAAGCAATTTTACTTTCATCAGCAGCGACTTTGTATGATCAAAGCGTTGCCACATTCGTATTGATAGGCCGGTATAACATAAGACACTAGGTACAAAATGAGTTTTCACTTGCGTTTAACCTTTTGTTCCATCGCAAAGTGCTTGATTTTCTCAAAAACTGACACCATGCATTGAAAGTTGACACTGTTTGAATACATAAATAGAATGGGTTCTGTTCCTTAACATCTGGTGAGGATAATACATTTGTTTTGTTTGCTTTGTGTAAAAACGTCTTCAAAATAATGAAATGCTAAGGCCTCAAGCACACGGGCCTCCTGCGAGTAACACAGGGGAAATTGGTCTGTGGAGTATAAACAAACTTTTACTTCCATGACCAAGTTCTCCTGCGTTTAAATGTACTTACGTTTACAATCGTTTAGCGGCATAAGGCACATGGGAATAAAATACATGCATCCAGGTGCACTTGGCCCTAATTTCTAAATGCCCCAGAAGCATGTAATGCTTTGCTATGACTGAATGAACACCTATACATTCAGCAGCATCCAGAATGTTCTGCATCCTGCGACATGCGGTTTTATGTGGCTAAAAACTAAACGTAGGAAATAGTGATCTGGAAAGATAAGTCCCTGTTGATACCTAGGCATTCTGTGACCACGTACCGGATTGAAAAAACATGCGCTTTCATGTGCAATCACAAAACGCGTCAAAAAATGCAATGCGCCTGGGGTACCATTGCTAGTTATTGCCACCCCAAACACCAACAGGCAAATGCGCAGTTTTCCCATGCATTTACGCGCATTAAAACGTGTATGAATGCACAGAAAAATGCTGAATGTCTGTAGCACTTTCCTGCATTGAAATCAATGGGTGACACCCGGCAAGCATGAGAAACCAATGTGCACGGACGCGGTGTACGTTCCCACTGCACTTAGGTGGGAACGGGGACTAAAACTAGTTTACACTTCCCACATAACTTCCCTGGTGTTTAACACATGAGGTCTATGAACATAGGGCCTAAAACTGGGCTAAATGGTCCCAGTACGCACATATATCTTGTTTATGTAAATGCTAGCTTGAATTAACCTAGACACTGCTAAACATATAGTGTGCAGTCAGCCATAGGAAAGTATAACATGCATGTTTAGAAGGGAGCTCCAAACTCATCTAGATGCATATATTTTGATGCCCGTGGGCATGAGACCTAAGTCTATAATTTCACTAGCAACTTAAATACAAACCTAGGTAATACATCATTTAAGTATTTATATGTGTCTACAGATGCATTTTTAGACATTTTGCCTGTTGGAGCAATCCTTAGTGTGCACCTGTCACTTTACAAAAAAAACTCTCCTAAACTGGGTATAAAAATACAATGCAGGCATACAGAAGTGAATATTGTTGATTTTGGAGGATATCTGCAGGTATATTTTACTAAAGGATGGGACCTGCCCTTGGTAGGAGGTTTATACCAGAAAGAGGGGTACCACCTGGGTCACTGTCAAGTTACAGCTGTTCGCTCACATTGCAGAAGAAATCTATCGTATAAGCATAAAGAGCCCTAGGGGCTCATTCACACCTTTACATGCGTTGTTAGGGCAGCCCATTAAAATCAACGGGCTGGCAACGAACCGGAAAGCACACAACGGAACAGCACTCACAATTGTTTTTTTTTTTCATGAGCCCCCGAAATGCATTGGCTATTTCTGTACTGCTCTCTCAGCCCTATATTGAATAAACATGTATCTGAACTATCAAATGGAGTGTAATCCTTCAATTAACAATCCTGTAAAAAAAACAAAAGAAACCATGCCAGAATTGTAACTTTTCACCACATAGTGCAAGACTAAAAAGAGAAAAAAACATTTGACTGCAGATACACTTCCCATAAGATTGGTATGATAGGCAGACTTGCACTTTACGTGAAAAGATATAAAAGAAAACAGTAACACGGAACATTACAGAAAATAGTCGTACATAAGTATTTCTAGGGTTTCATTCATTGTGCGGTCAGGATTTGGAGGGCAGCATACTCCAGATTTAGCAATTGTTTTTTTGAAGATGAGACATCCGATGTCTTAGCATAGACTGCTTCCTAGGAACTATGTTTCAAATTATTCAAATAGCAGCAATTAGCTAGACTACATTAACACAGTGCCATGATAACCAGGCAGTGAAATATAACAATGGAATTTAAACAGTATTGTTCCTAATTATTTAAAATGCAGATTGTCTTTAGTTTATTACAATAGACATCAAGTAACAAAAGTAAAAGCAACACTGTTTCATTCAAAGCCATTGCAAAATGCTAAGGAAAAAAACAGTATTTTATGCACAGTTAAAAAAACAAAAAACCAGCAAGTCAGACTAAGGCTAAGTTCACGTGGGTAATGGATATTTACTGCCCTCTGAAAATTGATCCATGGGTCATTTTTCAAATCGTGGTGGTTTGCAGTTGTGGTTCGGCCTCCTGGATGACTGTTTTTTTCTCTTTTTTAACTTGAAGAGAATTTTACTTGCAATACCGCACCCCAACCAGGTGCCAAATGGTGGGCATGGGTTGCGGTCCCATTTACTTCCATGGTTGTGTTTAGCATGTGGCACAGCCTGGCAAACACACCGTGCTTTACAAAATTTACCGCAGAGCAAACCATCATGGTATGTGTCCAAACCCAGGCAGATCCCATACCAGGTTTTAATTGCACGCAGATCAAAACGTAGATCAACCCCCTGCTTTAACACCCATTTGCCACCCATGTAAACAAAGACTTAGAGGAAGCCTGTCAGGTCAGAGATTTCTAAAGGAGGCTGCATGTTCTAAGGCAGTCTTATCCCAGGTTCACTATTTACTAACTTGAAACACTAACATGAAACAATCAATCCAGATCAGGTGTCCTGACTCATGGAATACATATTGTTCCAGGTCAATGACATACCAAATGCTAATGGAAGAATAATAATGATGAGGCTGGTGGCATACTGTGGATGTGATTATTGAGACTAATAACCTGCATGTTTAATATCCAAGTAAATGTTGATAAGGCAGTCATGTTCTGGTGCCACAACAGTCACTTTTTTTCTTGTTATTCATTGTACTTTGCATGTTCCTGTATGCCCACCTTTCTGTTTAGTATTAGATGGTTCAACCCCTAGCTAGACACTCCCAGCCCCTTATTACTAGGGTTAATGTTAATGTTTTGGATTTATGGCTGGGTACTACATTAATTATGTCAACCCACATAGGGGGGCTATGTGGGTTGACATAATTAATGTAGTACCCAGCCATAAATCCAAAACATCAAAAGATCTGCCAACCCACACAAGTCAAGATTACTAGAGACCTCATTAATGTAGAAAATTAACTTCAGACTAACAATGTTAACATAATTCTGAGCTAAAATTAGGTGTCATCCTTGATACAACAAGCAATATTAACCTGTCTACTATCCACATGCATGAGTTTAATTAGACCATGGGTAACTGGATTACAGCCTTCAGACTGTATGAACAGAACATTCTGAAATCAGAACACTGTGTTTTTATGGATAAAACATAGAGTTAGAACAATGATAAAATTATGAATATATCACTTGTAGTTTGACTGGGGTATAAAAACGGCTGCCATTCAAATTACTAAAAGAAAAAAAAAATCACAGTTGGGTTGATTTTCTAAAGACAAATAGGCTGTACACTTCGCAAGGTAATTTTCACTCTGCAAATGAATTTTCTTTAAATAAATAAATAAATTATGTGCATAGAAAATAAAAAAGCAGAATTTTTGCGTGCACATGAGTGAATGATGAAAGTCAGCAGAGCTTCTCCTCATTCACTAAACTAAGGGAAATTCCCTTGCAAAGTGAACAGCCTATTTGACTTTAGTGAATCAACCCCTTTACGATCATTGCTCAGTAGCCATAGTTGAACTAATCTGCTTGCTTTACTATGATACGCAAACAATGAGAGCAAGACGTCTGCTTACCAACAAATCTAATAATACAGGAAAAAAAGCTGTCTAATATGCTTGGTACACATTTGCTAAGAGCATTTCAATTTACTTTATGGCTTTACTGTACCATAAACGTGCCCATTTAGTCCCAAGACAACACTATTACAAAACAATAAACTTAGAGGTTTTACTGGAGCATTAAATATATCATGTGGTAGAAGTGTTGATGTCATGTAAGACGGGGCTTTCTTTGTGAATGCTTACTTGACACAATGCAATAATGTTAATTCTCCTTCCCAACAGTGCACCGCCAACATCATTTGTTACAAGAAAACACGTTGTATGAGAAAGGACCAGTTTCATCAATCATGGTGAAGGGCCTAAGCTCCCTTTCTGCCTCCAAATACAACAACTGATTCCGTTTCTTCTATCCTTCAATGGATAACTTAAGTCTTGTTTAATCTCCTTAAATATCACAAGCTGCTGTCTTGTTTGTTTCTGCTTGTTAATGAAAAATTGCACATAGAGATGAAAAAGAAAAGGCAAGTTACTAAAGCACCTGATTGATGTGCAAATAAGTCGCCATTCTAAATTAACTCTTCAGTAGGGGTGTCAGTAATGCTGTGGAATTGGCAAGCTGGAGGCTAGAAAAGAGAACCTTGGGGTGATACTGGAGATTTAACAGAATAGATAATAAAATAATCACAAGAACAGTTTTATTTTATAAAATAGTAAGCTAGTTGAAGCATGGTGAATTATTTGGTCCTCTTTTGAACACACTGCTTTTGAAATATGGTCACTGCTCTAGGTTTGTTTTGTTAAAGTTTCTTCAGAGTGCATATGATAGGGGCCATGCTGAACCTAGAAGAGGACTTAAAGCTGAACTTTGGCCAGTTTATGGACATTCAAATATTGAATTACAAACAGTAAATGAGCTATAACACAAGACCTTAGTGACTTCTGTAACTGAAAGCATTGTGGAGTAATTTATTCTATAAATACATAGGAGAAGAAGTGAAGCCGTTCAAGTGGGGTCTCATCACTCTGCTCTCCCCTTCCTACTGTGCACCTGCTCTGCATATACATTGGAGATTATAAGGCTAGCAGGCTACCAAATCACTTATGGGAGGGGAAACCAAATGAGCTGCTAACAGAAACTAAAAGTAAATATGCTGTAAACTTTGAGGATTAATTACTCCACATGTTAAGGTCACCTTCACTTCACTTGGTGACATATCCCTAATCTAACCAATCAGACTCTCTCTTACCTACATATTTTCCTTCCTCAGCACCAACCAGAAAACCCCACACTATATATTACCCAGAGCTTTTACAGGAATCAATGAATCATGACAATGTGGAGGCCATATACTCTGAACAAATACTCATGTGGTATCAGAAAAATACCATGGGTTATATTAATAAAAGACATTAATGCTTGCATACATGTTGTGCAGTGAGAAAGCTGTCATAAGTGCAAATGTATTGCTGTTGAGAGAAACATAGTTATAAGAATAACAACAGGCCTATATTTTACCTTATGCACTATGGGACTAGATGGGTATAGATGGATAGATATTTTTCAGACAATGACAAGTGGAAAGGTTTCTGCCTCTGTGGCAAAGCAGCAGGTGCCAATTACATCCTTACCTGGCACTTTAAATTGTGTATGGGGCTTTTGATTCGTCATTCTGCATAGAAGAATGAAGCAACCGGTTCAGCTTGTAGGGTGCAGTTTTGATCTATTATGCCAAAATGACCCACACTACCATCTGCTGGGCAGTGTTGTGCCCCTAGTCTAACTCAACACCACTAGTCAGTTGTACTTATTGGAAAAAAAACACATATTCACACATAGAGGGCAACAAAACATACACATGCAGCTGCAAAGGTGTTCCTGAATCCAGAACATCATGAAAGGGAGCAGGAGGGCTCTCTGCAGATAACCCTTTCTGATCCAGTTGCACCACAAATCAGTGTACAAAGGGGGGGGGGGCAGTGCTCTGCAGCTAACACTTTCTCATCCAGATTAAACTATCTCTGTGGAAGTTGTTTGTATCATAGAGAATGCAGCAGCTGTGTTGAGTTTTGCGGGAACCTAGGTGTAACAGAGACAAGAATTTTGCCTGCTGATATGTCCATTAGTTAAAATTCAGAAGCATACAGTTGGTAGAGGAGGGGTTAGAAAATAAAGGCACAGCACAATTTTCCACCAAGCACTGGGGACAAAGCATATTGTAAAGAAACCATTAAGGCTGGATTTCCGCTTTGAGACTAGTTTAAATTTAATAAGGAAATGATCTGCAACAAAATGTAACAACCACATGAACGGCCCACCTTGCATAATATAGACAAAATTCCTCCACACTTCAGGTGGAAAGCAAAGAACTAAATTTTCCCTAAAATTGTTTAAAAAAAAAAGATGTAAAGTCTTGAGAACATGTACCAGTGTCAGGCAAAAATATCCATGGCAACCAAAAAGTAAGTGGTTGACTGAGAAAGACAGAGAAAAAAAATGAATAAAACTGATTAGCATAATTGTAAAGAACTGGCTATTCTACAGATGTTTTTGAGTATGTGTACAGTAGCAGTACCAATGCTGATTATTTCTCTTTCTGCAATTCTCAGTCTTCTACAATGGAAAAAGGAAAATTGGGATTTTTCTGCTATTAATAGTAACAATGGCAATAATTGCATGCTCACCTTCCTTTAATATAAATGTTCACATAATAATCATTGTACCCTTTTGCTGCAAAATTACAGGTTTGGCAGGTTCTGTACAAAAAAGATTTCTAGGTCACTGAGTAGACAGAGTCAGACCTATCCATTATACAAAACGCTTTATGCTGTAGAGGACTTTAGGACCTTAGTAATTATCCAACCTAATTTAACCACCACTTGAACAAACTCAATGGTACGGCAAGGAAAAGATTATAATTTTATTATTAAACATCTATGACAAATGCATTAGAAAAAGCCAGGACTCATGGTGGCTAGGACATTTAAAAGGGCAACTGTTCTGGGCCCACAAAAGTCACACCACATATAACCTCCAAAAGTGGACCTATTAATTCACACAGTGCATATTAAATAGTTGCGTTTAAGAGGACCTGTGCTTTGCCCATGCGGGGTAAAGCAACAGGTTTAGTTAATGCTGGCCACACATACTTACCTTCCCTTTAATACCCCACTGCTCCATTGGTCCATAGGGAGTGAACAGAGGGAGCTTTGTGTAAGGTCAAACATGCAGCCTACCCAGGGCTGATGAATCTCTTTCTGCCTTCTGTAGTACTGCTGGGTATCTGAGAGGTCAATTGGAAAGCATCTATAGCTAAACAATGGAAGAAATAGTGAGTCACTTTTTTCCGCCACACCTGGTAGACAATCAGAGTGGCAAAAGAGTACAACTGAGTATTTTAAATGAAGATACAGAGTCTACATGAAACTCAAACATATCTTTAAAAAGTATCTTTTGCATCGGGATTAATATTTTGTATCTTAATTAATAAGACTGTTTTGTCTTCTACAGTTAAGAAATACTTGGACAAATTTTTTTGATAAGATGTTGAGGTAATAGTAATGATTTTTAATAGGGATGCACCAATACCAAGTACAAGTTCAAGTACAGATACTTTTTGAGTTCCAAGACTAGACTAGAGAAACATTCAAAAGTTAGGAGGCAGCTGTCATTTGTAAGGAGCACACGGGGCTCCTGGGATTTGTACATCTGTTTTTTTGGGGGTTTTTTTGCATGTGGTACGGTATTTATTGAAATTTTCAGTCAGATATATATGAAAAGCCGTCTTAACAGCGTGATATATGCTTAATAAATTAGATGACATGTATTGATAACGGCTACATACTTATATGACTCAACAGTAAATAGAAAACAGCTATGACAATATCAATGATCAGTATAGCAAACATCCCAACAACCTATAGTCGGTTGTTAATAATCCAGAGAGGGATAGAAGACAAATAAACATTGCTTCACCATCATTATCAGATGGGTATGAATTTGGAGTACACCAGATAAGAGTACATCTGTTTTAATGTATGATTTTGTTTTTATGAATATAAATAAAGGGATGCACTGATACCATTTTCCACCATGCTCATATAGCTACAAATAACAGAAGCAAAACTTTCAAAACATTAACACATACTAAGGGAATTATATACGTCAAGCTTAACTAATTTGCATGCTCATTAAAAAAAATACAAGATTTTACTTTTACCTTCATATAATTGGAGAGGAGAATTAAGAATGCACAAATAGTAGTTGGTAACTGATTAGTATAAACCAGGGGTAGCCAAACTCTGGCCCTCCAGCTGTGGCGAAACTACAAATCTCATGATGCATCTCTCTCCAGGAGTCATGCCTGTGGCTGTGAGAATCTTGCAATGCCTCATGGGATTTGTAGTTCCACCACAGCTGGATGGCCAGAGTTTGGCTACCCCTGATATAAACGATAGGATGGTATTGTAGCGTAATGCAGTCTTTAGAGACCAGATTGTGGGTTAAAAGTTTTACTATAATCTCCATTAAATTTACATGAGAGGAATATGTAGAATATTGGCAATTATGGATTATACAGGACATGCTGGGTGAACTCTCCATTTAATACTGCAAGGTACAGTACATTGGGTCTTCTATGAAAAGGATGGATAGTCACATAATATTTCTAGTGGATGGAAAACATTTTGGTAGACCTTCAATTCAGAGTATCTCTGCTCAGTGTTTTCTGCTTGGTAGACCTGCTTCTATATTTGTGGATTCAAAAATACATGACATTTAATGAATTCACTCTTAAAGGGAATGCATAGTGGTTTTATACATATTTTCTTTTTTTATTATTATGGTCAGGTCTAAAATTAAATTAAAAGAATATTTTTATTTTCTTTTTGGGCATGTAAGATATTAAATATTGCACAGTAATAGTATTATTTATTTAATAATAGTAATAAGTCTCCTTTTCACATCAGTAGCTTGATCACTTTTCAGTTGTGTTGGAAGAAGCTTGTCCTTAACAGAACTCTGATGGATCATCAGAGCAGTGATTGATCCCTCGTCCAATTATCAAGGATTGTGATTGGGGTGATAACTTAACTTCTGTGTTCAGTTTCTTTCCTCTGGTTTAGTGAATCATATGTGGCTTAGCAATCACAATCAAGACATATGGCATAGCAAGCAAGCACATACATAAAGGTCATCACATTTACTATAAATACAACAAAATGCACAAAAACACACTAGAATCTTTCCTTAAAAAGTAACTCCACATTTGTTGAGAAAAAAATCAATCCAACTGGGTTCAGAATGCCTCCTGGTCGCCATATTGCATTGATTTTTTTGACAGTGTTAGAAAATTACAGCGGCTTTAGTTTAAAATGGAAAAGCATTTTTAATAACTTTAAATTACAAAATGGCTTGTGTGGCAATTATTTATGCTATATTATTTAATTTTGTGGAGTGGAGTAACCTTTTAAAGAGCACCTGAACTCTGGAAGTTGCAAAGGACTAGTCCCCATTATAGTATGTGGTATCCCTGGAGCTGATCTGTCTCATTTACCATTCCTTGTTCTACACCGTGGGTTTGATTTACTAAAGGCAAATTGGCCTATACCGTTGCAAGGAAATATTCACTTTAAAAAGGGAATTTTCTTTACCTTAGCAAATGAAATAAAGCTCTGCTGATTTCCATCATCCAATTATGTGCAATCAAAATTATTTTCCTTGCATGTGATTGGGTACTGTCTGCAAAGTGAATTTCACCGCATTTACTGAGGTAAGGGAAAATGCTTGTTCAAAGTGAAAGTTCCAATGCAGAGTGAATAGCCTATTTCCCTTTAGTAAACAATTAATAAAGCGGTCCATATTGGTAGAGAAACAGGGCTTGCTTCCTTATTTCAAAGCTGCCCCCCCCATGACTGAAGATCTCCTGACTGGAGAAATAATATTCAAGAAGCAGTATTAGTGGTGGAGGAACCCCAGGTCCACAAAATGAAGATCTTTAAACTCCAGCTTTCTCTCCAGAAAGGAGAACGGTGAACAGCACAGCAAGATATCACCAAACCTCATTCCAAATCTCTAGAGACTAGCAGTCAGCGGCAGAAGTTACATTACTGTCGAGAATCGACCCAGCTGCGTGATTGACAGCTGGCTCTGCCTATCTAGACGCAGAGCCAGCTGTACCGGCCCCGTCCGTTCCTGCCAGTCAGCGCTGGAGGATCAGAGCAGGGAGGGGGGAATCCCTGCAGGGAGCCGTGAGTGACAGTCACGGCTCTCTGCACGGATAGATCGAGAAGTGAGCGAGCGACAGTATGTGTTCGCTCACTTCCCGATCTATTGAGCCGACCTGTGACAGTTGCATTGTCACAGGTCGGCTAGAACTATGCGGCTGAGTGATTTTCACTCATAGTTCTCCTTTAAGGTACTGCTCAGGTAGAATTTGTAAAAGTTCCATATAACATAGCAAATCTTATTTTTTTTAGTTTAGGTCCACCTTAAATGCTATATGCAACAAGAAATGAAAATAAAGTGATACAAATGTAAGAATAAAAAAGGAAATATATTACAAAGATAAAAATATACACAAAATAAAACATAAGTGATATAAAGCACTCATTGTTTGCTACCACCTTCTCCTTTTATGATAGTTTTCTATAATTGGTCAAATTCTAGCCACACAACTGATAAATGGGACTCTTTCTCATGCCTGCTTGAGAGTAACGTGACATTTTTAGAGGATGGAGTTCATGCAGGATCGAGGCAGTGGTAGAGCATGACATCAGTTTGTTTTATTATGTGAAAGTAGATATTATTAGGAACTGCCATTAAAGTGAAAAATCGTTGTCATAAGGAAAGTAGCAATCTGCTGTACAGCATTCTGCCAAAGTAAACAAAGAACACTATCAGCGTAGATAACATCTGGATGTATGCAATTTGAATTTATTTCAAATCCCTGTGTAAACAATTTCCCTGATATCAGAGGGGTATTTAAACATTCCCCAGCCTGGATAATTGAAACCATCTAGCAGAAAAGTTACCTGTGATTATTAAACGTATAAAAAAAATAGCAGAACTCCTACAAAAAAAGATTTGTTAACATATAAGAGTAGAAACACTCGGGAAAAGGGCCAATCTTACTTTTGCATATATTCTGGTAATTTTGGTAAACAAATTTAGGATTATAAATGACTGGTCTATAAAAATAATAAATAGAAAGGTTGCTCTAATGCTCTAATTTCAAGAACAATAGCTTACATGAAACAAAAATAGTTAAATGATGATTTGGGGCTTTTTTTTCCCCATTCAACATTTTTTATTATTTTAGCACATAGATAAACAAAATACATACACACAGAAAGAGAAAGAAATATCTCCAACATGGGGTACATTCCGCCCGATTTGGTTGCTTCACATAATATGCATTGTACAAAGCATCACATATCCGGTAAAATCTGTTCTCACATAAAGACTGTAGTATTTTTGGAAATTGGTCAGACCCTTTCGGAGCTCCACTCCACGCTCATGGGTGGCTCCTCTTCTCTACTTTGAGTTTGTTTTACTCTAGTCCGGAACCGGATTGACCCCTTGAAGCAGGCCCTGTCATTCTCCTGTTGGAGACTACAGGGGACTAAAAGAGAACTATAAGAAAAAAATAAAGAGCCCACGCTTAGAGTGTCCTAGGACATCTTGTATCTTGTCACCTTAGCCGCTACTTCAACCCCCATGGTCGTGGCAGTCCAAATTTTGGAAATTTGTCAGACCAGGTTGGAGCTCCACTCTACTGTCATGGGTGGCTCCTCCTCTATACTTTGAGTTTGTATTACTCTAGTCCAGAACTGGATTGACCCCTTGAAGCAGGCCCTGTTATTCTCCTGTTGGAGACAACAGGGGACTGAAAGAGAAATATAAGAAAAAGGTAAAGTGAGAAATGAAGAGGGAAAAGACAGGCAATAATAGAGAAAGCTCCACTCTACTTCCCCACTGGGGATCCCATACCCTTGTTCTAGTTGGTCTTGATGGTCCTCCAACCCCCCGTCGGCCTCTACGTGAAGGGTATCCCTCCACACCCTGTTACCATGACCCCTCTCTAATGTTGTTGAACTAAGTGCTACAGCTGAACACCACCCAGGGTGCCCATAATTTTGCATATTTGTACGATCTTGCTTAGTCACCAGGAGTTCCTCCATCTCACAGATGTGTCCCACCTGTTGGATCCAGTCCCGTACCATGGGCGCCCTAGTCTCCTTCCACAGCCTAGGTATGAGCGACCTGGCAGCATTGATCATATGTTTCTCCAGGGATTTAGATGGGTTCCCCCTGCCCCGTCCTGTAAGATGCAACAAGAAAACCCCTGGGGAGTACTCCACATCGCCTCCTAGGATCTTACCCATCAGTCCATGTATCCCCCTCCAAAATGGTTGGAGGGAGGCACATGACCAAAAGATATGTATCAAAATTCCGCTCTCCGTTTTGCAACGCCAGCATTCTGCCAGGATTGAGGAGTCCATCTTGTGCAAAATCTCAAGCGTTCTATACCAACAAGTAAGTATTTTGAAATTGGGCCGTGTCTCGTGATGTAGGGGGGTGTAAATTATAAAGAGCACTGTAATATTCCTTAAAGCATTCCACAATCTCGGGGGGTGACAAGGTCGGGGAGGTCGAACTTTTCCTTATGGACCTTATATGGGAGCGGTACAGTCTCGACTTCACTGATTGTGCTAGAAGCTTACCGGACTTGTTACCGCCCTCATAATAAATCCTGTTGCGAAGGGTTAATGCCCTGCGTATTCCACTGTCCACCGCTAGTTTGAGCTCCTTCCTGGCCTCTACCAGTTCCTGCAGGGTCCTAGTCGCCAGTGACTCTTTGTGAAGGGCCTCTAGTTTGGTAACTCTCTCGTAAAGGGCGCGCACCCACACCCCCCTCTCTTTTTTCTTCTGGGTGCAATGCAGCGGCCCCTGAGAAAACATTTATGCGCCTCCCACACTGACATCTGTGAAGGCACACTTCCTACGTTGATTGCAAAATACGTCTTCAAGTCATTGGCTATAGAGTCTACCACCGTTATGTCTGCTAAAAGTGAGGTGTTCATTCTCCATGTCGATGTTCCAGTCATGGAAGCGTGCAATGAGAGGGCGGTCACCATCGGGGCGTGGTTGTAATGTTACCTACGGACGCCGAGGTCAGTCTAGGGAGGTCTCTTTGAGTGACAAATATGTAGTCGATTCGGGAATATTTGCTGTGCATATTCGAATAAAACGTGTAATCCCTACTGTCCGGATGTAATGTACGCCAGGTGTCACACAGACTAAGGTCCTGTAGTTTGGACTTCGTAGGTTCGATATGGCAGGGAGATTTCCTGTCCGAGGTATCCAACAGGGGGTTTAAAGCTGCATTAAAGTCCCCGCCCAAAATTATCGTCCCCTTCGCCAGCGCTGACAACTTGGATACCAAGCCACTCAAGAAGCGTGCATGGTGTTTGTTGGGGAAGTACACATTTGCAATTGTGATCGGATAATCATCTATCTTGCCCTGCAAAATTAAAAATCTACCGTCCGGGTCACTACACTCCACCTCCAGGGACAACGAGCGGTGTATCAAAATCGACACCCCACGCGATGTATTGGACGGGGAGGTCGAGTGATACAGGTGTGCTCCCAACTTCGATACTTTCCCATGTTTGAAATGTGTTTCCTGTAATAGCACAATGGAGGCCCTGGCCGCCTTAAGATCTCCCAGTACTCTGGCCCTCTTCTCCGGGCAATTTAGGCCCTTCACGTTGAAGGAGAGAAGTATCAAATCAGTCGGATGAGCCATGACCCTAGGGTGTACAGTGCTGTAGAACCGTGCAATATTAGGGAATGCGTTGGGTTCCTACCAAGTGCGTATCGTCCCTAGTGGGCAAAGCAATGGAAAAGAAGGTATAGAGAGTCAAAGAAAGGAACAGTTGAAATACAAAGAAAGCTCAAAGAAAGTCAGTACGAGAGATAGAAGAATAAAACAAGCAATGTCCAACTAGGTACCCCTAACCAGGACTAAATGACAGCTGGAGAGGACTAAACGTCCACTGCAGGGCCTCACCCGGTTCCAGTTTGCAGGGGACACTAGGGGGTGAAGCCTTGCCTCCGGGTACTCCGCCGTTGGCAAGTCACCCCTCCTTGGGTTCCGTGGTCTACAGTCACAGATAAACTATTAACATGAACCAGAGGTCCGGCCCCTCAAAGGGGGGACCCATCACTATCAAACAAATAATATAACAATGGAACCATCCAGTATGAGAAGCAGGTACCAAGCATTTTTTACATTAGGGCCCTCTTGGCCCCTAAATCCAGATCTATATCTGTTGCACTCCCTCTACCCACTAACTGGCCTTAGCCCCGAAGAAAATAGGGGTGCCCGTCCTTCCTACTCAACTCCCGGTGCCTCCCAGTGTCGTGGTCGTGTAACTACCTTATTCCCCTTCCTCTCTGTAGACTATGTGTTATGTGCAAGTCAGCTCGGGCATGGACGACCCCCCCGCCAGAGACCCCTAAATCTAATGCAATGTAAGAAGCCCTGGTGGGGGCAATTGGAGAACACGTGTTGACTCCGAAGCAGGGCCTGCCCTCCCCCCGCCTCCAGCGTCCCACCAGCGGGTCCTAAAACCGCTCCCGCCGGGTGGCACCAGAGACGGGGCGAGGACACCCCATGCAATAAAACAATCCCCCCATGGGGATGTCGCTTCAAAGGCCGCATTGTTGCCGTCTCCAGGGCACATCTCCCCAGTTGTGGTCCGCTATCCGGAGCCCACCTTGCCCGTCCCCTTATTACACACACTATAACAGGCCCTCGAAGCACATGAGTGCCACCTCTGTGGCATGCAAACAGTCTCTCCCCCTCCCTGATCGGCATTCCGCCTCATGCCATCTCATAAACATCTCATATGTTATTTATGAGCGCAATGGAGGGGAGAGAGTAACCCACATCTGCAACCATGAGCCCAGGATTGGTGAAAGTGCGGGCCCCCGTCCCGCAGCCCTCAGGGTACATCAACTTAGCTATGATCCGTGCCCGCCAGTCGGGAGTCCTTGATCGGGATCTCTGAAGTCCTGGAAGCCGTCCCCGCCCGAGGACCACAACGATAATGTCTCTGGGGAGCAAACTTGGTATCCCAAACGCAGCTGTAAACTAGCTGCCTGTGAAAACACACACAACTGTGTAAAGCAAGAAAACTGTGCGTTCACATTACCGACCAACGGGTCGATATTCACTCCGCACAATCCTCTATGGTGAATGGGGGGCATTACTGTCGGCATCATCACGTAGGGAACAGATGGACACTTCCCCTAAACCCTCTTGCTGCCTCTGTTGCAGACGAGGACGCGGTCCGGGTGACCTGTTCGATCCCAGCCGTGGGCGGGGTGGTGCTGCCCAGTCGTTCGGTTCACTTCCCTCTGGGTATCCCTGTGCCCCCCGAAGATCCACATTCCAGTCAGGGATTGGCACCTCCGGGAGATCCAGGCGATTGCAGAATTCTGCCACATCCTCAGGTAGGCGAATCGTGGCCGTCTGTCCTCTATGGGTCGCAGCCAGGCAGAAGGGGAACCTCCAGAGGTAGACGATGCCTCTGTCCCTCAAGTGAGCTAGGAGAGGGCGTAGAGCCCCGCGTTGCTGTAAGGTGATCACCGAAGGTCCTGGAACAACTTCACTTCACATCTCCACCGCCTCTCTGGACCTGGCCTTCTGAAGAATCTCTTCTTTCAGAGGGAAGCTATGCAGACAGCAGATGATATCTCTGGGCAGGTCGTCGGCTGCCGCTTTCGGCTTCAGGGCCCTGTGTGCTCCGACGAGCTCAATGGGAGATTCCGCTGGGCGTTCCAGCAAGTCATTGAAAATGTGCCTCAGCGTGTCAGGTATAGCATTCGGTAGGACCGTCTCAGGGATCCCACTGAGTCTGATGTTGGCTCTGCCACCCCTGTTATCGAGGTCCTCCATATGTCTCCGCATCTCAATTAAGGTACGGGCTGTGGCATCACACTGACCCTGGAGATGAGTAATAGTAGTCTCTTTTGCGGCCTGCCTGTTCTACCGCCGCCAGGCGGTGTCCGACATCGTTGCTCCGTGACTGCATCGCACAGGGCTGCCTTGATGTCTGAGGCTACTGAGGAGAGCTCCGATTTGGTCAGGAGATTATGCAGGTAAGAGGGCATCTGGGGCTCGGGCAGATCACCCTCGGCATGTCGTGGGGGCTGTACCTTATCCGGCCTGTTCTGGGTGGACACCATATTGGACGAGGCCGAGTCCCCTGCGTCCGACTTCTGGGATCTGAAAATGTCTGGAACTTGTTTGCTGTTCGAGACTTAGAGGGCGCCTGGACCCTGGATTGGTAGTCTTGCTTGCCGATCTTCATGACGGTCCAAAAGAGCAAAAGTAGCGTTGTATGGGTCCCGTTTGGCCGGAGCTCTCGACTCAGGCTGCCATCAGCCTCGCGGTGCAGACCAGGCCCCCCCTCGATTTGGGGCTTTTATGCTAAAAAAAAATGTCTTATAGACTATAGCAACCAATCAGAATAGTTATTGTTAACACACTTATCATACATAAGACCCTAGATGATCTGCTTATCATGGCAACAATGGGCCAACTACAGTCATCATAGTTTTCCCTACTGACTCTTTAATCTGATGACCTCTTCAGGTCTGCTGCGAGATAAACTTGCTAGTTCTCTTTTTTGTACTATATTTTGCATATATTCCTACAAGAACTCTACTAGGAGTGCAGTGATACCCCTATTATACAGAGAAACACTTTCATATATACTTTCATTAGACTTTTACTATTTTTAGACTTCTGAAATCTCAAACTTTCCAGATAGATATTATTCTGGATAATATACAGTTAAAGCACTTAGCTCTAAATTACCAGACTTTGAAGGGCTGCAAGATAAAAGTGAATGTATCATGTTACTGCAGACTAATTATATACTGCACCAGTCAACCCTGATGTCAGCGTATGACATTAATATATTATCATTGATAATAAAGCTCTGACAGTAATACGAACCATCTGCAAGAAAAAAAATATGAAGAAATACAGACACTAAAGTTAAGGACCACAAAATGAAGCAGACGGGGTTAAGTACGCCACACTCAAATTGTAGTGCAAAATAAATAAAGCTGAACTCCAAACAAAAACCCAATACAGTAAATTCCCAGTTATCCGGGACCCATGGCTATTGGTAGATGGCAGATAACTGCACTTTCTGGTTGCTTGAGAGTTAGCAGGCTGGCTATTGCTCTCGCCAACTGCCCGTTGTTTACATTCACCTGCCAGCTGAGGAATCTAGCCATCGGCCGCAGCAGGATGCAAACAGAGAATTTTGTTAGCAACTTGATACATTTAGTTGCTAACAACATTTTTTTGTGTGCGCATGTCTATCAAGCAACTGGCAAAAAAAATTGGGGACATGTTATGTCCACGATTTTTTTTTTCTGGTTGCTTGAATTCCGGATGATGGGGAGTTTACTGTAAATAGTTTAAATTACACATACCTTTACGGTTGTACCTGCCAAAAAATCTGCAATTCTGTTTAGCCAGTCTTGAGATGTACCTCTGCCACAAAGTACAGACAGGCAGCTGCTGACACACGTATTTCCTGGTTCAGTAATGCACTTTCCTGTATTACCTCCAGCTTGTCCTGTAGACAGCTTCATTGGCTTCATCACAGTAATGCTGAATCAGGAAGTAGCAAAGTAGTTTTAGGCGGGTGTGCAGTTTAGTGTCAGTGTACAAACTGCAAAACTGGCTAAACAGATTTAAAAATGCTTTGATCTTCAGGTCAGAAGCAAGATATATATACACAACTGCACATGTAACTGCCGGGAGTTCTACTGCAGCTACTAACTGCTACCAAGCTTCAGCAAGGTTCCTGATAGCGCTAGCTTACAGGAGCCTGCTAGGAACTTGTTTAAAGTTACAGTTAAGTTTCCCAGTAAAATCCATGTTTCAAGCTGAACTTCAGCATAATTAAACCACTTAGCCCTGGTTCACACCTAGGCGGTACCGTTTTTGCACGCGCATTAGCAGCATGCTGTTACTTGCGCGTTTATCACGTGTTTTAGCACGTGTACATGAAGACGAATGTTTTAATTGGCAGCTCATAAACCATTGTGGGCAATGGAAGAACGCTCGTATAAATGCACAAAAACGCTCATGAAAATGTGCAACATGCTTCCGTTTTTGGGCATTTCCAATTAAGTATATGGGGAGGAAAAGCACTTTAACTGCCCAAAGAAGCTCCTGTGTCTTTTCAGGCATCTGGCATTTTCCTGCTAGGCGTTTTCCTGCTCAGGTGTGAACCACGTCCATTGAAAATTTGGGCAGCTAAAAGCACTTTTCAAACTGCTCAAAAATGCCTGGGTGTGAACCAGGGCTTAAGGATTTTTCTTTTTTGTAGTCACTCCTCTTGCCACTATCACTGGCAATTAGCAACAGTCAATGATAGCTTTGTATTACTGTTTAGTAAAGCGCTGTGCAAACTGTTGGTGCTATATAAATTCTGTATAATAATAATAATAATAATACAGATGCTCCTGTGTAAAATGACACTTGCATATAGTCTGCCAGTGTCATTGAGTAAATAAAGTGAGAGGAATTTATCAAAACTGGAGCAGAGAGAAACTGGAGCATTTGCCCATTGTAACAAATCAGCTTCGATCTTCATTTTGTTCAGTTAAGCTTTAAAAATGAAAGAGAGAAGATGATTGGTTGCCGTGGGTCGCTGCTCCAGATTTTGTCTGCTCCAGTGTTGCCAAATTCCCCCCAATAAATCAATGCATGTTTCATACAATGACGTCACTTAAACAACCCGAAAGGTCCCCACACACCTTACGATAATCGTACGATAATCGCGGGAAATCCCGCGATCGTACGATTATTGTAAGGTGTGTGGAAGCCGTGCGACCTCTACTACTGTAAGGCCGCACGACTTTAAACTTACGAACATGTTTCAAAACCCGCCGAGCATCGTACGATGTTCGGCGGGTCTGTAGCATGTTCATAAGATAAAAGCCGGACGGGCCGGTGTGCGCAAGCGCACACTGCCCGTTCGGCATTGCGGTCTTGGGAAGCCCGCATGGAAGCATGGCTTGCGATCATCGCAAGTACGATCTGCCTATGCAAGATAGGCAGATCGTACGTTTTTTTAAGTACCTTACAACCATCGCAAGACAAAAGTCTTGCAATGGTTGTAACGTGTGTGCCCAGCCTTACAATTCAATTTGTTCTTTAAACAAATGGATTCCAAGTTAACCCTAATTAGCTCTAATGAAATCCTTCTGCCCTTTCATTGCTTAGCTATTACTTTTCAGTTGACTTTTTTTTTTTTTTTTAATCAACATGTTCACTTCTGTGTTGCATAACAAGAAAATGCATAAAAATAAAAATAAAAAGCACAACTTTTTCATTTGCAAATAACTTTGACATTCATTATACCAGAAACATTATTTCAGTTTAATTTAAAAATTACAGTAAAACAACTTTTTTTGAAAAATATTATTTCTAAAAGCTACGTCAAGTCCCCCCCAGCCCCC
>NW_017306419.1:835211-841656 GCF_000935625.1 Nanorana parkeri
CCCCCCCCCCCCCCAAAAAAAACAATGTTATGTTAAGTAAAGAAAATGTTTGTTTTTTTAAATAAGGAGGCCCATATTGGAAATGTAAATATTGCCTGAAGTGAATAATGCAGCTCTGCATTTATTAATAGATCTTTCATATATATATAGTACCACTCATGCTTATATAGATTATTTAGGTATATTTTGATTTTTGTTACCTTACTCTTCAATATTAGATGCTTAGGAACTTTTTCGTTTTCTTTGATTCGGTTTTCAGGTAAATGTATAAGAATAATACTCTCACAATACTGTACATACACTGCTTTGATTGAGAATGCTGTAAGCTGCACTGTGTTGCCCAGGGCACGATTAACCGGTTGAAGGGACTCTGCTGGGTTTTTTTTAGACACATCTAGGCTAGTGTATAGAGTTAAGAAATATGGGGAAAAGTGGAACAGTTGTCCAGAGCAACATTTTATTAACCAGTAAATGAAATATGAAATTTGATTGGTGGCTAAGAGATAACATTATGCTTCTTTCCTTATTCCTTTTCTCCAAGCTTATATACTGTAGTGCTGGCAACACACATAGCACAGTTCAGAACATTTCAACCCTTTTTAACCTTTTACATCATGCACCACTTGCTATAAGAGTCCCAGTGATTGGCTGGTAGACTGCACACACACTCACAGTGTTCCCTTTGGTTGTCCTACACTGCAGCAGAGTTGGACTCCACTCAGGCAAGTACAATCAATGCCAGAACACCTGGAATTAACCAGATAAATGCCAACTATAATTCTGCCATGCGGGCTATACCGCTGGCAATCACTAAATTTCTAGTAGCCATTCTACAAAAGGTGGTGGGGCTACAATTGTATTTAGCTGTTTATCTGAAGCTCAGCTTCAATACATGACCAAAGGACAGCTGAAATCTCATCATTGGCTGTTGACAGCACAGATATTTCACTTCGTTTCATATGTAAGGCCCATTATGACTATATTTTTACAAACACCAGGCTACTTTGTTAACAATGAACTGTCAACCCATTCTAAAGCCGATCATAATCAAAATGAAAAAAAGGAAGTTAAAAGTAATGTCGTCTGTCTCAAAAATATAACCACTTAAAGGATGTAATTTAGTTTTTCATGCAAGCAATATCAATTGCTGTATTTTGAGAGATGCTTTTATGAAATGTCTGTTGCTAAAAGGATGTAGAGTAGACTTGTGCCTCTCTATAAATACTAAACTAAAAACAATACAGCAGGCATGTTGGATCAAATGTCTCTCTCTCTCTCTGGTTAATTGTTTTTCTGCTCAAGCATAAAACAGTGTTGCTTTAAGGAAACTCTAGAGAACAATTAATCTATTAGAGTGCAGGCAAGTGGCCTAGGGCATTTCCAGCGCTGGGAGGTATAAAAGCAGATGTAGAGCCTGCTTCCATTGAATTGTTTGAACTTTCAACCCAGTAAAAGAAGACATACATTATACACTATTTAAATATATACTAACCAAAAAAAATCTTAGGTAACATTTCAGAATATCTACACTTTCAATGAAAATCGAATGGCCATTTATGGAGCCCCAAAATAGTAGTGTTACAACACATGTGACAGAATTGCAATCATTAAGATGGGGGTGAACACTCCTACTTAACAACATGCACAGTCGGACAGTTCTGAATCAAGAATAGAGAAAAAAGTCTCAGTTCCCATGAACCATTAATGAGGGTGGACACAGATGGCACATGGCCAACCAATAATATTAAGGTCTAGGTTAACAGAGTGGTATTATAAATTAATAGAGCATTGTTAATATTTACAAATTCTAATAGCTGTGACTGTAAATGTTTTCTTTTTATTTAAACACTGGAATTTTTTTGTGGCATGGCATGGCATGACAGTCAGTCTGCAGATTTGATTTTCTCCTAAAAATGCAGATGCTTTCCAGAAAATGAAAATTGGTAGTAACAGTTCTAATAAACAAAAACTGTTTAACAGGCAGCTTACAAAGTTGGCTTTATATCCAGCTTAGAAGTGGACAAAGATCAAACTACTTACAGAACATTCCTATGACAGCTTGAGTTTTGATAGGATTCAATTGAATTAGCAGAAATTATATTTACATAGTAAACAAAATGTAATCAAATCTAAAAACGTCCATACTGCCTTCTATGTTACATGCACTGTTCACTTTCAGGACCTGCTGATATAGCAAAATTTGGACAATACATCTTAAACATTCAGTCTAAGGAAAACCTCTATTTCACCTCATCAGTGAGATTTCCCGATTTACAATCCTGGTTCTACGTGATACCATAGACATGACCCATTTAGCTTTTATTTCGTATTCACGTAACCTTTTATGTACAAATAAGTGCTGGATGTAAATGCACATCCAGCCATGTGGTGTATTTTTTAACATTCTTTGGGGGATAAGGGTGGTCTGCTGGGCTGAGAAATACATGTAAATGGGTATTGCAGCATGCAGCAAACACAGACACCATTTCCTTGCAAAGCAGCTAAACATGCAGCAAACATTTCAGTGAGCTGTCATCTGTGCTAAGCCATTCAAACCCAATAAAAATCATATACAGTATACTCCATGGACCATTAGGAGCATGGGAAGAATGAGTTATGCTTTATTTTGAAACCTGTGTGTAAAAGCCTTTTAAACAGTAATAAAAGCTATTCAGTGGATGGTTGTCTTAAGTCAATTAGGCTGATTTACTAAAGAGGTTGAGAATCTTCACACAATAAATGGAGTAAAAATTCACTTCAATTTTCCAATCATCTGAGAAAGAATCAAGTGAACAGGATTTTTTGTTTTACAGAATTGGATAATTAATGTGAATATTAACATAATTTATTGTGTACATATTCTCAGCTACTTAATCAGCCTCAATATCTTATTTACAATAACATTTAGCATATATTAATTTACAAACAAACCTGTGGGGGAAGAAAGATGTTGGACTGAAAGTGCACTCTAAGATCCCTGAGCTGCATGCTACTCGTACTGTTGACAAAAAATAAAAGTCCACCAAGCTGAATCATTCTATGCCAGCCTTTCTCAACCGGGGTGCCGTGGCACCCTGGTGTACATTCTGCTTCCTCAGGGGTACCTAAAACGTTTGTGGTAGTGGGACTCTGATTGAAAGGGGGAATGAAGACTGAGGTGAAGGAGGCTCCTGATGTAAAAGGGGAACTTCTGATGTGAAAGGGGGCTCCTGAAGTGAAGGGTGATGCTGATGCAAACGGGGGAACTTTGTATGTTTTTGCGCGGGGTGCCGCCTTAAAATCAATGACATTTTAGACTATGGTGTCTCGAGATTTTGCATACTTTTAAAGGGTGCTGTAACTGAAAAAAAGTTAAGAAACACTGTTCTCATCAATCCATCAGTTTGATATCAGCCAACAAGCTCAAACAAGTTACTATTTCCACAAGTCCAAAAGCTACATTGTCTAGTAATAATTCAAAACTATTTACAATTAGATGAAAAAGGAGTTATAAATAATCTACTCTCTAGAGCTCACAGCCTATAGCATTCAGGCTCCATGTCTGCAGGCATGTGTGTTAAACATTTAAAAGACATCTTCAATCCATTATCTTTGTTGGTATATTTCACCCTATATTTTATTTGGATATGTCAGTCATACGAAGTGCCGCAGTGTTTTTCCCATTTAACAAAAGCCACAGTTGTTCTTTATGTTTTTCAGACATTAAATATTCATTGTATGATGAAACTGCCTCACCACACTCAAGACAAGAGGATATTAGATGTCTAAGTCTCTTCTCTACCTCTTGACACCAGCTGGAAATGCTTTGTGAGCTGTGCTGCCAACATTTGACCCCCGCTGGCTTTCTTTGGAAGCTGAAACCAGTATGGGTCGACCATGGATAAGCAATCCTCCAATGAAGGCATGTCATATTGATGCACAACTTCCTCTCCCCTTTTGCTTAGACTGAAGTACAGCAAGATAAACTATATAGAATAAACATCTGCTCAGATTAGCACACAAACAATACATCGAATTACCAATTGTGCCAGAATAATACATTGCAGCAGGCCTAATTTTTAGCCTCATCTTGAATCATTTAAAGTCAAGAAAACAAAGTTTACTATCTGAAACGTGAGTTCTATTAGGAGTAATGGTAAGGTGATTTATTTAAGTAACAGTCTATCACATGGCGTCAATATTATATTCTAAAACACTGACTGACAAGGCCATTTGGAAGCAATTTGTATTTGCTCAGGAGTTGAAAAAGATGAGTGACACTAATTCTGTTGATGGAGTGTGACTGGTAATTAAAGACAATATCATCACAAAGAAGTACACAAGTCACTTAAAAAGGAATTCAGAATATGTTTTTTTCTCTTTGATTTTAAACATTGCTTTGTATTGCATTCAAATTTACATATGTTCATTGTTATCATTTCAGTGGCATTTGTGTTGTGCATTGGTGTAACACATAAAACTGACTCCTGTTGTTTAACTTAAGGAGAAGTACTTGGTGAGTAAAATATACACTTTCCAATACTTAGAGCTGGTATGGAACACTGCAGCTGTCACATGCCGGTTCTATACCAAGAGCTGAGCGATCAGGTAACTGTTCACTCGCTCAGCTCACTGTCTTTTCTGTCTGTCAGTCAACGCTCCCTGCAAGGACTCCCCCCTCCTCTTTCCATTCCTCCAGCGCTCATTGGAGGGACAGATAGGGGAGGGGACGGACACAGCTGGCTCTGGATCTAGAGAGGCAGAACCAACTGTCAGTCAGGCAGCCAGGTGGATCCAAACAATTGTCAGGATCCTTCCCGACTGCACCATGGCTCTACACTGTCAGCAGATAGTGGACAGTAGCTTGTTATATGGTGACTTTGGGTCACAGGTGTACATTAGTAAATGGTTTGGCTTTAGTTCTCTTTTGAAGTGAACCTGTGTTTTGTTAATGCAGGACAAAATAATTGGTTTACTTAACCTTTGCTCTCTCCTGCTTTACATACTCATCTTTCTTTCTCTTCACTTAGTTCAGCCACCAAAAGTGATGAAGTATCCCCTGTACTACCCATTATGGAGGATCATGTGACTAACTCTCCTTCCTCCAATGAGACATTTTGGGTGCCCTGCATGGGCAAAGCACAGGTTCACTTCAAGCACATTAATACAACTTTCCCAGTAATGACAGTATAATCAGCAAAGTATTATAGGAATACCACATCATATAGATTGTAACAGAATGACTACACTGTTCAATTCCAGGAATGTTTTTATTATTATTATTATTATTATACATGTTTTACTGGATACTGGGGGACTTTAGTAAATGCAGGGTCATTATCTCATTGGATGTCACCAAAGCGCATTTGATAAACTATAGTTAGCAAAATGTAATGTGTTATAGTGACTCTTTGGTCTCTGGTCCACCAGTCAAATGGCTTTAAGACCTGCACCATGCAATTTTAGGTGTCAGACCCATACAATTCTACTGAAAACCTCAAGAGATCCAAGTAAAGGGAGTTATCAATCAAACTGATCAAGGCTTTGGATCAATCTACAAGGGACACACATATTGTATACAGTAACCTTCTGGTAGTCTTTGCTTTCAGTGTAGACCAATATTTCCCAAATCCAATCTTCAAGTACTTCAACAGGTCACATCTTGAGATTTGGTTTTATTTTTCAAGTGTGAATCAGAAATCCAGGCTCAATATCACAAATATGATTTTATCTGAGAAAAATCCTTAAGACATATTCTGTTGGGGGTTCTTGAGAACAGGAACTAAAAAACACTAGTTCAGAGATTTTTAAATATGTCCCATTGACAATCCAAATTGCCTTCATATGTGACTTACAGATAATGTTCTTTATCTAGATTTAGAAGCAGGTTTTAATTAGGTTACATTTAATGATTGGCAGGATTGAGTGGTGGGAAATTAGTTTTCTGCACTTGTAAACATGTATTTCTCTTACACACACATTTCTTATTGAGTCATAAATCAATGTGCTGCTTGTCATTTTTTATCTTTATACAACCACAGAACACATTATACCTTTTTGGTGTTTTCCTGAAAGCATATTAAATGAATAGTGACCTTTCATAATATAAAACAATTACCATTTTTTTAATCTTTTGTTGCATCTCAGTGCTGCTAATCATCCTTTTTGCTTCCACTTCCTGTCTACATGTAATCTAATGATGGCTGCGTGGGATTTCTTAAAGGAGAACTATGAGATGAGTGATTTCCACTCACCTCATAGTTCTGGCCGACCTGTGACAATGAGACTGTCAGAGGTCGGCTCAGTAGATCGGGAGGTGAGCGAACACATACCAGGTTCGCTCACCTCTCGATCCTGTCACGGCTCTCTGCCGTGACAGGGGGAGGGGCTGGATTCCCCTCTCCCCGCTCCGATCTGCCAGTGCTGACTGGCGGAACGGATGGGGGAGGGGGCGGGTACAGCTGGC
>NW_017306419.1:841973-865923 GCF_000935625.1 Nanorana parkeri
AGGTCGGCTCAGTAGATCGGGAGGTGAGCGAACACATACCAGGTTCGCTCACCTCTCGATCCTGTCACGGCTCTCTGCCGTGACAGGGGGAGGGGCTGGATTCCCCTCTCCCCGCTCCGATCTGCCAGTGCTGACTGGCAGAACGGATGGGGGAGGGGACGGGTACAGCTGGCTCTGCCTCTAGATAGGCAGAGCCAGCTGTCACTCACGCAGCTGGGCGGATCCCGTCATCTATGTCGGGATCCGCTCCGGCTGCTGCTTCTCAGTATACCGCGAGCTGTAGCTCGCGGTATACTGAGCTTAGGGTAACGGGAGGACGCTAGTTTGTGTCCTCCCGTTACCCTAAGGAGAACTATGGGGAAAAACACTGACCCCATAGTTCTCCTTTAAGGATAGTTGTTTGCTGAAGGTGACAACAATGGACCATGTCTGCACAATGCATGTTGAAGCAGCCACTTGTAACCTCTTTATCAGAAACCAGTGCGACACTGGAGCACAATTGGGAGACAAGGACAGAGGGTTTTCACCCTATAACAAGAAGTGGCTGAACAAGATGCTTCATGGCAGGATCCCCTGCTGCAAATGAAAAAAAAATTAAAATTATTTTTTAAATTAAAATTTTAAAGCGTATGAGATTTTGGTGATTGGGTTTACATAGACTTTCAAGGTAGATGCTCTGTATGCATTAAGGCTATCTGGAGGCAGAAATCATTATTTATAAGTACTCAAAGTGGTGTCTGTATTTCCCACTGATAAAATGGGTACAATATGTTTTTATAGGTATAAGCAATAATGATGTGATTAAAAAGGCCTGGTTTCTCATTACAGACCTCACATTCAGTATAAAGGAAATAATACAAGGGAATTATCAGATGGTTTAAAACATTGCTATATTAACATTTATTACATAGCCACTGACCCTTCTTGGAGTCTGTCCAGTTAAATGGAACTGCCAGCCTTTTTTTTTACTTGTATATAATTTAGTTATAAACTAAACACTGTAACAGGCAAAGAGACAAGAGCTTGGACAAAATCCAGAATCATTTTCAGGAATGATTAAGGCAACTTACAAAAAAGGGTCTGGCTTGAATCCATTAGGATTAGGACAGCATTATCCTGTGATCTGGCGTTAGATAATGTCATAAAAGATTGAAAATGGGGGATTTGATGACATTTATGTAATTTTTTACTTTTTTCATACTCATATTAAGGTAATTTAAACCAGTACTATTTTATTTCAGAGGAAAACATGCATGGTTGACTTCTTTTTTATAGGGTATACAGGAACTTCACGTTTAATGCAATAAGTGATTTCAAGTTAACCTGTCATGACAGAAACAGCGGCCATGCTAACTGCTTTTTTCTCTCCTGAATATGCTAGTTGCCTGGCTGTCGTGCTGACCATCTTGCTTCAATACTTTGAGTCACAAGTATGAGGATAAGGACCTCTGATATTTTTCTATAGCTGTTAAGGCTAGTGGGTTAAATCAGAAAGGGACACAAAAGAGCATTTACTGGATAATAAAAGTAATAAATATCTTATGAAGTCTGATTTTAGACAGGGCTTTTACTTTATAAGGCTTAAAATAGAGTACAGGCTCACCTTTAAAGGAGAACTATGGGGCAATCTATTTTGCTCATAGTTCTTCTTAGGGTCACAGGAGGACATATACTGCGTCCTCCCATGACCCAAAACTCAGCATATATAGCGGGCTATTGCTTATTATATGCTGTGAGCGCCACAGCCGGGACGGATCCCAACAATACTGTTGAGATCCACTCAGCTGGCTGATTGACAGCGGGCTCTGTCTATCTATGCCCTCCCCTCCCCCTCCTCTGTTTGTTCCCTCTAGTCAGTGCTGGAGGATCGGAGAGGTGAAGTGGAAATCACAGACGTGACATTAACCACTCTCTGCTGGAAGATGATCGGGAAGTTAGCAGATTACCAGTGTGTTTTAGCTCACTTCCCGATCAATAGAGCCGACGTATGACAGTTTCAATGTCACACGTCAGTTCTAACTATGGGGATGAGTGTAATTCATTCACCATAGGGACCCAGCTACAACCTTTATGCTCCTGCAGTAAATCATGGGGATAACATAACTGGTATATCTGCCTGCCTGTCACATCACAAGGAATGATTCACTTGTAGACTAGGGTGCCATGCCTGCAAAATTAGATTGTTTATCTCTGCCTATTGCATTTCCTATTATTGTCAATCAAAGGATTGTGGGGCCAAAGCTGCTACCTTGCCCAGGGACCCATTTTGCCTTAACCCATCTCTCTCTGAAATGTTAATTGTTGGGGTATACACAGGGGACACTTAATCAGTCACTTAAGATTCACACATTTTTTAAATAAACTCGCATTGCATGTCCTTTCCATTCTGATATAGATTACCTTTACTGAACACTCTCATCTCAGATGACCACATGAAATAACCAAACAGCAATTTCACAAAAACTAACCCTTTCTTAGCATGTGTGTGGCCACTCTTCATTCCTATGTTATAGCTGTCAGAGCTGTGAGTGGACCTGGAGTCAGCACGGTCCTCACTGACTCCTAGTGCACATGCTGCTTGGAATAGTGGTGTCTGCAGTGTCTGGCAAGCACTGATCCTGTCATTAGTTCCCCCCATTCAGACTACTATCTTGCAGGAACAAACAGAGCTATATTTACCATCGTGTCGCCCATGGGACAGGGCCTAGGGCACTTGGGTTAGTGATGAGATTAAACATTTAGACATTTTCCTTATTTTGATTTCCCTAAACAGGGTCCAGGGAACATTGAGAGGAGTCAGGAGGCCATTTATACTTCAGGAAACAAGAAACAATCTGTCCGTTCTCTTGTTGGTTGTATGAAAAGTAGTTCTGCATATAAAGAAGATGGCATGCTTCCTCCAACCCTCTCCATCCTTCTACCTCATTCTACCAGTCGTTTTTACCAAATGAAACACAATACAAAAGGGGTGGAGCTTGTAAAGAAGATTGAAGTCACTCAGGAGTGCCTATTGTTCAACTACAACACTGGAAAGTACATAAACTGGGGCTCAGTAGGTGTCATAACACGACCACTTAAAAAAATACATAAAAATCTAAATGTATTAATAAATGACATAAAAACCAATACCATAAAAATATTACACAGAAAACCAGTATGTGTTTCATCATTATATGCTTCACATTGTTGTGTCATTAGAAATGCCTCCCAGAGCCGCTCAAATTCATGCAATAAATTTACATGCTACTTGCATAAGAAAATTCATCAAATGTAGAAAGTTGAAGAGTGACCTGATCTTCAATGCATTTCACATATGCTTCTTTAGGAAGAGATGGGAGCATCAAAACAATTGAGGAACAATTTATACACAGTTAGTGGTAAAGAGTCCACACATATCAGGATAACAACAATCAGAGATACCCCGGAGGGAAATAAGAATTCCCCACTTTTGGGTCCTGATAATCAATGGTCAAAAGAGTATAAATCTTCATCATATGGTAAGGAAAACCATTTTATCACAACCATCTATTTAGTATGAATCTAGCGCTGTGTATGGAAATGTCTGCTTTAGATCCAATATCCCTCTAGGATCTCAATTTGTTCCTCTCGACCGGCAGCCCTAGCTACTGCGGCTTCAAGCCTTGGGACTATTGTCTGACTGGCATCGTTCCTATGGCCTCATGCCACGGTCGCCGGGGCTGCTGGTGGAGAGGAATGCATATAGATCTCGTAGGTATTTTGGATAGGCCAGAACTACTCTTATTCAGAATGTAAGTTTTACTTTTAATTATACATGGTAAAGCAAATGAAGACTAGCTTTTTGGAGACTCACATATTATTATTGTTATTATACAGGATGTATATAGCGCCAACAGTTTGCACAGCGCTTTACAATATAAGGAAGACATTACATTCACAATACAATTCAAGACAAGATGGTAAGGAGAGCCTTGCCCGTGAGGGCTTACAATCTAAAAGATAGGGGCAAGTGATACATGAGGAGGTAGCTGTGTGGGGATGAATTGTTTGAGAAAGTGATAGTTCAGTGGTTAGGTTGAGGTTGGATAGGCTTCCCAGAAGAGATGAGTCTTATATCCCTTTATTAAGCTTGTAAAACATGGGCAGAGGGCAGTACAGCTACATTTTTTCTAGAATGTGGTACACCTAAGCTTATGCACCTAATCTACTTTGGCTTTAGATATACGTGTGCAGGATGGGCTTATGTATGCATGTTTTATGCATGTTCAGTCTGTATTTTATATGTCTTACCACTGAACTCTATGTAATACCTGTTTTGCTGGAATCCACAGCAGAGATGCAGCAAGCAGGGTTAATTTTAACTAGGGTGTAAAGACCATATGTGGCTACATGTTTAGAAGGGACAATGTTTTATAACATACTAACATTCCTCACTATCTCATGTAGCACTGATCATGTATATGCCTGTGTGTCAGCCTTAATTAATTAAAATATGTTTAATTTCTCCCTTATACATTAGGCTTAATTACCTTTAAATACTGTTTAGTCTCCCATGCCTTTCAACATGTGATATGTGCAGCTGCAAATTTATTCTACTTAAGTGGAAAAAAATAGGACCACAAGGGAGATGCCATTTTGTTTTCTTAGTATCTGAGAGCTATTAGTTCAAATGAGAGATACAATACTTACAGCTCTAATGACTTAAGAGCAATTGTTTCATTGTTGACCTATACAAAGGGAATAATTTGGCTTAATTTAAAAAATCAAGCAGAATTTATTATGAAAGTTTAAAGAACTCCAAGCAGCTCTATCTATCTATCTATCTATCTATCTATCTATCTATCTATCTATCTATCTATCTATCTATCTATCTAGCTGTACAAACTGCAATACATGAGAACTAGAGATGAGCTTCAGATTCAGGATGACCATGAGTTCAATCCCAAATCAATCTGTTTGCAGTTTGGGAAATTGGCAAACTAATGCAGCCATTCACTGCTATAGCAACCAATGACCAAATCATACTTTCTGGCCTTCGAACTGTAGTTGAGTGTTGAAAGACAAACAATTGTTTTTCCCTATATGCTAGCTCCCTGACCATAAAAGTCAGGGTTCCCAGCAAAATCTTGTTAGTGTGTGTGGAGTGTTGAAGTTGATAGGGATAGCTGCCAGAGAGTTATTTGCAGGGAGAGATAGGTGCTGTTAGGGCTTGTTCCCACCGAATGCGGTGTGTTCCAGAGCGTTAGCTAAAGCGATATGGATAGAAGTCTGAAAAGGGGCTTAAGAAGCTTACCTTTTGGAACATCAAGTGGTGAAGAGGGTCAGCATGGGGCCGCTCATACAGGGCCAAGCATAGGCTTGAACCTAGTTGTAAGTTTTCTAACCCCATCCCACCATCTCCAGCAGGATTCTTAACCAGGCAGGCATCTCTTTCCCATCTTTTGGAACATAAGAGAAAAATTGTCCAAGATTCATCCCCATCTTGACTTCAGGGGGGGTACAGATTAAAGTTCAAAATGTCCCAATTTAAGATGGGTTTGATGAACAGCCCGCAAATAAAACCCAGGCATGTAGGTTAAGTCGGGGGAGCTATCTATCCATGATATAGTGCTCCAAACCACCACAAAAAAGAGCAACTTTAGAAATATTTGGTCAAACTTCAGACTACAGCTATGATACACCATATGTAGTACTGATTAGTTCCAAATATTGGCCGTACACAAAAAGAACAAAATATACAGTTAAGAGTTTAGTTATTAGAAACAGTTACTATTTACATAAACCTTTTTTCAGAATGTTGGCCAGAATGCCTTACTATATATAATTGTATTATGCAAATATTTTTTGTTGATCTGTTCTAAAGTTTCTTACCTGCACATCCTGCCGGTAACAGCTCTGACAGGCTGGCAACAATAAGGCACTTTCTTGCAATAAGCAGCAGAGTTATCAGCCTGTCATGCAAGCTCCTTTAGTTGATCTTTGGGCTGCCTATCTAGTAGACCTGATCTATACCCTAGACCAGTGGTGGCGAACCTTGACACTCCAGCTGTTTTGGAACTACAAGTCCCGTGAGGCATTGCAAAGCTCTGACAGCCACAGACATAACTCCCAGAGGCAGATGCATGTTGGGATTTGTAGTTTTGGCCCAGCTGGAGTGCCAAGGTTCGCCACCACTGCCCTAGACCTAGCAAACCAAGAGCCAACTGAAGGAGTGCATATGGCATGCAAATACAACTCACAGAAAGAAAATCCAGTCACAGACCGCAAGCTTCGTTGAAAAGTTTATTGTAGCACACAGTTACACATCCTCCCTCCATTGATCCTCTTCACTCTGACAGACTCTTGTGTGCTACAATAAACTTTTCGGCAAAGCTTGCTGTGTGGGACCGATTTTTCTTTCAGTGAGTAACTGTTGATTCTGGAGCAGGATGGGCTCAACTGGTATGCACCTGCCATTCTTTCTGGTGCTGCTGTGAAGGAGCAGTGATACTGGGCTATATAAATTAGGCTAATTCCACTACTGCTATTTGTGAGGCAGTGGGGTTGATTTACTAACCTTATAAACACACCACGAACATGTATACACCTCTGTAGTGTGTTCCCTCCCAGCATGATCTATGGGTGGAATCTAAACACCTTTGTAGTGTGTACACACCCAGCAGGTGTGTTGTGCAAAGCCCTGCATGAATTCCAGTTGTGTAAATTAGCTCTATGTTATGTTGCTTGCGTTGATGAATGCAGGAATGTAAATGCATGAGCTAACCATTTTTGTGTAAACTGTGAAGCAGCATTATATATGGATCATGTGCATGATTTTTCCATATATGGCATTAGTGGAAATATGCTTTTAGAGACTTTTTGGTTGATAAATACGTTTTGCTGTGTGAAAATCACACGCACCTGGTGTGTGCGTGTGTTTAGGTTAGTAAATCACCCCCAGTAACTTAGTGTTTTTGGTTTTACCTATATTTAAAGTGGTTGTATACAATTTTCCTGGAGTTGTAAAGAAGGTAGTGTGTCCATCTAATATGGCCCCAAAAAAAATTCATATTTTTAGCAGTAAATGTAAATGCTTGCTACTCCTGCCTCCAAAAAGCATAGCTCACTCATAGTCTGATGTGCACTGGAAATTCTTTGCCAATAAAGACCTCTGCATTTACCACATCCAGAGGATTCATTGAAGTTCAGGGTCAGCTGTACATACAGCTGTACAAATTGAAGGTCAGGCCATCTTTGGAAAATATACATCATTATATTTTACTACAGAATAGAACGTGGGAAAATATAAAACAATGCTCCAAATGTGCTCACCAAGGAAGCAAAGCAGTCACTGCTGTTGAAAAAAAACTATTAATGGTTAAAGGTTCACAACTGTACTAAATTATAATGAGCATTTTGGCACCATAAGCCATGTTACAGGATGTGTGTACTTAAAAGCACTTCTTCTTTTAATGTTTCAAGGATGTGAACAGCGAGGCTGGGTTTAAACACTTCTCTGAATTTCCATGTCAGCTCTGTCATGATCTTGTACAAATTCTGGGGAGTATACAATAGTTAAATCTATGATCACTAAGTCATAATTGGACATGTTTCTAGTGTCCATTTGTAGCAATGCTCAGTAGGAGCAGAGTACATTTTTGCATAAAGAATATTTATCTGTGATGTCCTGCTTTTCCCTTTGTCTGTCTATTATTCTCCAGAGTTTTTATAAAAATGTTATAAGGAAGTAGAGGCTGAAGACAGCTGTGTGAGCTTTTAGTTTTTAATGACAGTAAGACTGAGCTAAAACCAACAGTTTTTATTACTACTATAGGCAGTGAGAAAGTATGTGCTGATTCGAGAGTTCCAGCTCTGAATCAGAAGGGATCTCAGACCTCTGCATTGAAACCAATTCTTCCACACAGAGAGCAAGGGTCCTTCTTTGCACCATGCTGGCAAGGGACCGACCTTTCTACTGAGGTTGTGGCTGCTTTCAAAAGAAAACAAGCTGTAAGACATTAAACACCTGTTGTATTGATGCACCTTTCAGAAAGTGTAAATGCTTATGCCATTGGAGTGTAAAATGTTATTTGTACTTAGGGGGTTGGAACAACAGTACTTGACTCATCCACTTGGCTCATACTTATGTTGTGACCATGCATTATTTTGCATCAGTAGGAAGGAGAGAGGCCTTAAAGAAAAGGGATGAAGCTTTGCAGGCACAAGTTTCATTTGTACTGAGAAGAGCAACTCAAGCACAGCAGCTCTCAGGTGTCACAGCGGTGGGCACCGAAAGACTGGCATGACATTTCATACATATGTATATTAGATGATGGCCTATGCAGTGAGAGTCTGTGATACTTTTATAATTCTGCCCCACTGTGAGATGTATGTTAGCTTGAGGCTTATCTCACCTTGACAGCTTGTGAGCATTTTTAACAATAAACGGTTCATGTTACCAAGAAGTGCTTTCAGAAGTTGTGTATAGTTCTACAATCAGGAGTCTACCTTGGAAGATACGTTCTATTAAGTGCTATAACAGGTAACTTTACATTAGGGGAAGGTATAGCTATACAAACAACATGTTATCGTTTATGACACAATACAATTACAATATAACAGAATACAGGTTACCATATCTAAGAGCTGCAAAACTAGATTAACAGCAATAGATAATTATAAAATATTACTATCAATATGAAGAATGCATTTGAAAAAAATCTATTAAAAAGTATGTTTAGCCAATATTTTTTAGTTTGGATAGAGTGAGGACACATTAGAAGCTCTGTCAATTTTTTTGGAAAGATTAGATTCCTGCTGAGTTTTCCTGCTGCTATCTGAGTCTTCATTAGAAAAAAAATTCCCTCTCTTACTACCAAAGGTGCAAGGATTTTATCAGACGGGAAGAGAGGGAAAATTTTCAGCAAGGACACAAACAATAAACATTTGAAACGGTTTCTAACTTTACCCTCTTCTACTTATAAAAAACAGTTTTTAATTTTATCTGTTTGTGCTTTTGTTGGAAAGCTTCCCTCACCATGAGAGTAAATGAGGGTAATTCTCATTCCCAGATAGCAGTAAAAACCCAGCAGGGATCCTAATCCTTCCCCACTTTACCGAAAACAAAAAAAAACTTGGCTAGACATACAATTTAAGTGCTATTTATTTCTAAAGTGGTCGCATACTGCAACTCCAGAAGGTAGAAAAATATGATTTCTAGGACTCCTCCTACAAATTAAACCCCATTGTGCACACAGAATCATATTAGGATCAGTCACAGTTCTCGAAACTTCAGCTGTAGAACAAAACAGCTTAGTAAGAGCGAGTGTCGATGGGGTTTGGTTCCATTTAGAACTTCTCTTCCTATATAACTTCAAGGTTATAGTGAGCAAAACCAGATCAAATTAATTAATTCATTTATTATAGGTATTTATATTGCGCCGACAATTTACGCAGCACTTTACATAGTTGTTCACATCATACATTCACATCAGTCCCTACCCTCGAATGCTGGTTAACTGTAGGTCACCTGCACCTGCAATGAATTTTTAATTATCTCAGAATCATCTCAAACTAAAAAGCAAGCTCATATCATTTACCCATCAACACAGGACTTTAAACTTCTGAAAGTCTTTGAAAGTTTCCTCAAATATGCAACCACCAGTTGCATGCAAGCCCCAGTGCTCTGAGTGAGGTCTTAGCAGAGGTACTGGCAGCTGGAAACATTATGCTGGCCATACAATACAATATGTTTAAAGGTACTAGGTGCTAAAGTGGGATGTGCTTAGGCAATGTATATCAGGAAGAGATCACACAAATAACTTTTAAATGATGATACACCTTTGCAGTCTGGTTAGCAGGCAGGTGACAAAAGAAAATGCAGAACTAGAACTGTAATACCAAATAGTGGTATTCATCTCCTGGCTATGTAGAATTGCATATGTCTGTGAATTGCAGCATGGACTAACCATTTCAATAAACTTGGCAGGAAGAAAAACCCACAACATGTATTTAGGTGTGTATTTAGCCATTGTACTGGAGTTCTGACTTAAGTTATGTGGCCATTTCTAATTTTAAAAAACTGCTTAGTGGAAACTAACTCATTAACTTTGTAATTAAAATACTGCCTGCCCATTTCTATACCCATAGGTGAAAAAAGTATTACAGCAAAGTTGCTAAGTTTATTTACAGTAAACAGTGATAATGTAAATGTATTTATATTCAAGTCTATCAGTATGCGTCAGAGCCTCTTCCAGTGGTCCCGAAGGTCCCACAACTACAAAAGAGTTGCAAACAGTTATTAAGCTTAGCCTAATTATATTACTCCCCGGTGAGATGTGTGCTGAAAGCGTAAAAATACAGTTTTAACTTGTAGAGAGGGCCAAGATCAATGGCAGACACAGCTCATCTGCATTTTAAAATACACATAGGCAATTCCCAGTAGTGTTTCCAGGAAAATGCAGGCGCTCATTGCCTTGCAGTTTTATTTAATTTCTCTCCTGGAGTTTATGGTGCTAGTAAGACACAGGAGAGAAAAACTCAATATGTATCTAGTTCAAACTGCGTAAACGGAAAAGCTTTCTTGATGGTACCACACAAACAACTGGCATGCTTCTAAAAACAACTTCATTTAAAGAAGGTTTGGGCTTTAAACTTTTATTCTCCCTTCCAGTAAACTAAAAATATTTTTCCATCTTCCAGGCATTTGCTGATTATGATGAAAGATTCATTTTTGCTAAAGTTATCCGACTGATAATTGTATAACAACTGCTGGAACATGTATAGGATGGAAATAATCAAATACAATAATTGTGACTTTGACCGGGTCTGCAGAAAATGTTGTGTTTCCTCTTTGCAGATTAAAGTAAACCTAATAATACAGAACATAAAGTTACCATATCTTGGTAACAGCAGAAACTACTGAATCCCCTACATACACTTAGAGTTTCCAAACTCAAGCATGTTGTAGATGCAAAACTCAACTTACCTCTAACCTGGAGCCCAAAATGGAATGGACATGCCTTTTCATTAGGTTAAATGCATCATGGAATGCAGAAGGTGGACCAGAAATTGAGCAGAGGCTAAGGCCTCATCTGTTCTTGAATCCTTGGTGTTGCAGTAAACTGTCCCAGGCCTTTTGTGCTTTGTTCCAGGCCTCTTATTCCTCCTTCTAGCACTAAATTATGCCAGTTTGTTTTATGTTTTTTACTGAAAGGGTGACATTAAGTGAACATGTGACCAGGCTATGGACAATTAAATATGTGTGAGAGCTTTCCGATCTGATGAGGGGCAGCACCCCTGGGGCCAATTCTTGTAGGAGGGATAGGAAGATATTGTAGGAAGATATTGTCAGCACCAGAGGACATTTGGATATTTATAGCTCAATGGACAATCAAATATTTACACACTCTTAACAAGACCTCACTGACTTCTGTAGCTGCAGGCATTGTGCAGCAATTACTCCTAAAAGTTCACAGCAGATGCAATCAAACCTTCCAAATCCTTCTGAAATTAGCCCACCTTACCTTGCTCCTCTCTCCTCAGCAGCCTTCTTATCTCTATTTACACACTCTGGTAGATGCTCTGATAGGGGGGGAACAAGGTTCTGAGCTGCTTGAGAGGAGGAATTCTCCATCTGAGATAGATTCATTGAAATGTATTTGGTAAGTTTATTAGTAAGTCCAACATCAATAGTTAGCAAAAGTCCAAGAAAACCCATTGAAAGTGACCCTGTCATACAAAAATATTCGAGACAGGCATATATCTGTTAATAAGAAGAGAATACTTACCTCTTCCACTCTCTGCGCCACTGAACTCTACTCCATTATTGATAAATAGTTCACTGGAAACTGACACTTCTGGAAGAAGTAACCTCCTGGGTCCACTGCAGCTCTCACTGGTTCCTCCTGCTGACCTCTCTCCACATCACTGCTTAATCTTGTAATGAGTGAAGGTCACAAAGAGGAATCAGTGTGAGCTGCGGGGATCCAGGAAATTTACAAAACAAAGCAGAGTACAGCAGCCTGGGCAGCTGGATATGGTATTTGCTCTCTTTTTTTTATAGGCAAATGCTTGATTTTTACATCTTACTTATATGACAGGGTAGCTTTAACAGTAAATGGTATTATCACCAGAACAAGTGGATACTTTACAGATATACCTATAAATAACTATAAACTCAAAATACCAAGAAAAGATAAAATGCACTAAAGGATATCATAAAAAACATTTAAAGTAGAAAGGTCATGAGTAAGATGCCGGTTGTTTGTTCACAATAAATAATGCTATTGAAAAGCAAAGTGTTTACTGTGCAATGTAAAAAAAATACACATGGACAGAGAGGAGCCCACATGCATCACAATACACAAACATTATTTAGAATAAACATTTTTTTTTTTGGACACTACCCCATTACCTTCTAACTCCTACTATTTGAACCTCCCCTCCTTTCTAACTTTACACCAGACATATTTCTTTATGGTTGTGCAATAACAGGATAGGAAAAACATTGGCTTTTCCTGATTGTATCACATGCAACTTTATGACAACAAAACAAACTCAACTTCCCATTGTGCCGTTCAGAGTTTTTGTTGGCAATATCATATATTGCCAGTACACCAAGGTGGCAACATTTGTGAGCTGTTTCAGCAACCAGCCTCCAAGGGTGCAGTCTTACATGGTGTATTTATTGATGCTTTGAGAGGTTTTTTTGGCACTCCACTTAGAATGGGAATTTTTCTGCCTCCTGCATGAAGAAATAATAGCCGTACCTACCTTGGATATCAAATTCGTCCCGAAGATGTAGCTAAAGAGAAATCTATTTACAACAGCTGTTTTCCTTTATTAAGAAACTCCCTATATCCTTTAGCCAAAAGAGAAGGAAACAAGTGCATCTTGGAAGTCCAGACTCCATTTTAGAAAAAGGAAAGAGGCATCTACTGCCATCCGTAGCACTTGCCTGGAGGAAAGAGCCAAATTTGCCAGCATCGCTGGTATGGATGGACTTGTTTTGCTCTGTATTTTAAAAGCTGACATTATATTTACCTATTTTATATACTGATTGATATGTTTCTATGTTCTTTTACCAGTTTCACCCCATCCTGTTTTGTTAATAAAGCATCAAGATTTCACTCAGTCTGGCTTATTGCAGAATAAGAGAGTTTAGCTGCATGTCAAGCTATACACAGGCCACAGGGTAACATATAGTGGAGACAGATCATGAGCAGTTCCTCCTCTGAATTAGCAGTCAACCAACAGCTCTCCAAGCCAGCTACAATGAATGTTCTCCAGCCTCAATTTACCATCCCCATTGGCCACCTAAAGTCCAATGCTGTAATTACAGAGAAGCTTACCCTTATCCATTGTATTCAAAACTAACGTTTTGCTGCTATTCCCCAGTAAACAATCATGTTAGTTGGGTTTCAAAGGCTACCACAATTATAAAATGCATGTGCCATATAGAGAGGCTGATTATGTTCGCTGGATCATTTTCAGGCATACCGTTTAATGTCAGACTACATCTTAGGGCTAAGGATTGATGGTCATACTATGTCTGTTCACTCTACCCCCACCACCCACTTCTTCTTTAAAACATTCTGCAACAAATTCATCATGCAACATCATTCAACTTGTTACTAACACCTCAACTGACACGCTAAAACTGATTGACGAGATGCATTTAACTGGCATAGTGAGAGTCCATATTAGTTTACTAAAAGATAACAATTGCTGCAAATTGATACCAGCTGTTCACAAATAACCTGCATGTGAACAATTCTGCCACTAAGTGATTTCAAACATTTTCGTTAAAGCAGATGGTGTCCATTGAAGCAATTTTGTCATAAAAAGCTGTTTGCACTGCACACTCAAAGTTAGAATTGGCAATCTCCTGAAAAACTTATTCCTGTTCTGGGTCATTTACTTTTAATTTAAAATAGGCAGTTGAGCAAAAACCAATAAATTGGAAGAAAATATTCTGAACAAAATAAGGTACTCTGGAAAACTCTATTAGATAAACTTTCCTGTCCACGTACTTCCTACTTTGTACTTTTATCTTTGTGATTGCACAGCTGCCAACATCTGATATAAATGTGTATAGTAGGTTTTAGCTGAAACAATACGTTTTACTGAATGCTTATATAGGGATGAAATATGGTATATTTGCAAATCAGTCTAAATGGAAAATTACATCCTGGAATGCATACATGGAGCACAGCCAGTCTGCTGGGTACTTGCGTTTATTATTCAGGCATAGCTGTAGTGCATCAGTCCACTCCATCTCCATTTGACAGCAAGATGATGATGTAAGAACCCCTGCTTGTGATGCAGCACAGCTATTCCCAAAAATACCCATTACAGACAGCACAATGTCTGCATCCAAGTGCAGGCACCCGGACCTGCATGGATTCTGGATCAGAGTGTAGCAGCATCTTACCATAGGAATGTACAGGTGGCTGCACAGATTACATGCTGGCACCTGTTCCTCCTGGGAACAGGTCTCTGCACAAGCATGCAGACTATATAGACTATATATGTGAATGAGCCATAATTGTTTTCTCTTAGGGTCCTATGGAGCCACACTTGTATGTGCAAGTTAGCTGCATGCTTCTTCACAAACACACAGGCACAGCAGGGTCAAGCCTTTCCCCTCTTCTCCTCCCTCTTTCAAGCTAGTAGATGGACAGCTGCCGGAGACTGCTTTGTTCCCTGTAATCTTTTGCTGGGCAGGAAGTTCAGGGAAGCCAAGATGAGAGAGTCGGAGTCAGCTGTTTGGACACATGATGATATGGTCAAGTGTTTGGACAAAAACTTAAAGAAATATTTTGCTATACAAAGTATATTTGTTTGATCTGGATTCATTATTTTTAAAAAAGTTTGTGAATTTATTTCTACTTAAAAGAAGTTTCCATTACGATTATAGAAATAGATGACAGTGGAGCACAATTATGTAGTAACATAAAATGTAAACAATATAACTTTTTTTACTGACTATTAAACCACAATATTCAGCAATTGCTGGCTGGGATGTTAAAAGAAGTGGGATGGCTTAAAATTTACATCAAAGCCATAACATTTTATACTCTGACAAAGGTCAGATCGTGCTAAAAAAAAAATGCTGGTGAGGTACTGAGTATCTAGCTGGAGAACTGAGGTTCATTTTTTGCACTGCTGCCCCCCTCTCCTTCAGATTCTATCCAGAGCACTGGTCCCTGGTAGTGTGTTGACTATGCTATCAGCACTTCAGCTGCCTGTTCTTGATTTAGACATACCTTTTGCTGGGACAAATAACATTGTGTTCCCAATTGGCATTGCCAGGTGTCACAGAGAGAGGTCCCTGGGGGGCCTATCAACGTTTTGCTATGGGACTATATTAATTGTAGTTATGCCTCTGATACTAGTGAATCTATGAGGTGCTTACTAGATTTCTATAGCAGTCAGTAGGGGCGGGATGATGTGTAGGAAAAGCAACAAGCTGAGATGGAAATCTGTAGATTCCTAAAGAGAGTATAAGTAGTTCCCATTTCTTCTTTGTTTCTCTTGTCTATTTTGGATGTCTTATTTACTTCTGTGTCTTCTTAAAATTTACATTACAACTTGTGCATTATTTAGTATATATGACATGTATTGCTTTAAATCATACAAATTTATATGTCCATATAAATTGCTGGCATCCACCTTATACCTTGTTCTATTACAGTCAGACTTAATGTTACGTTTATGTGTAGGCAGATATAATGCAGTTATGTAATACTGTAATGTAGTTTTAAATAGTACCTCTGCATGTCTGACCAAGAGAACGGGACTGTGCTGTAGGCTAATCAGGCTGCCTCAACCAACACTTAAAGACAAGGACTTTTATATCTTATATGATTACCTCCAATCTTTCAAAAACTGAGCTCAGGATACAAACATTGCACATTCCCCAACTTTTCCATTACGATTAACAACACTACTATCCCTCCCCCCCCAAGGTGCTAGGTGTGATCCTTGACTCCAACCTCACCTTTCTGCCGCACATCAAATCAATCACTATCCAAATCCTGTATTGTATCTGTAATGTCTTGTATTGTAAATATTGTATTATTGTAAAGCACTGCGCAAACTGTTGGTGCTATATATATGGTATAGTAATACTAATACTTGCTAACAATTTATTTTAGCAGAAACACAAATATCTAAAGTCAAGTTACCATCCTACAAGAACAAAGGTTCTTATTTTATATTTTTAATGAAGAATGTGTGTAATAATTTTATCTTTATAACCCTTGTCAGCTCTTTAGCTTTAGTGCTATACAGATACATCCTATTCTACATAATTTACTGAAAAGACTGAAAGAAATATGATACTTTAATTTGCAGATGGTGCTGTTCCAATAAATAGTACAAATGCACTCTAGAATTCCTTTTTTTTGCTAGAATATGTTAACACAGGAAAAATGTAAAGGTCGTTGACTTATTTTCATTCTTTTTTACTTTAGCTGCAGATTTACCAAATTCTTTTATCAACCTCTTGATAAATAAAAGATAACATTTTCACATTCAGCGGAATGCATGTCTTTGTGTTATATGTTTACTCTAACTGAACTTTCCTTCCATTAATGTTTACATTTATCTGCATGTGCATGGCAGGTATTCTAAGTAAAGCTGTGTCTCCTGGGTTTTACTTCCAAAGGATTACGGGAGAAAGACTTCACTGATCATCAGATAATCCTTCACAGATAAACAATTGGAGAGGCTGCTCTGGTGAGTGACATCTATAACTTTAGAAACTCTCATACCAATGGACTGAAAGGGTTGCCTTAAGACAGTGACAAATGGGCTCCTGATATGTAGTTCATTTTACACTTTTATAAGCTTATGTAAACACAATCACTACAATCTTTTAAAAGTGTTAACATGTCAATGTAATTATTAAAATTACTTTCAAGTGACCATGTCACATGGGCTTCCGATGGTGACTACTGACATTTCAGCACACTTCATGCAGGTATGATCCACTGTTGTCACCATCAAGAAACCTATCCTGAACAATGCCATGTAGCCATCTCTTGAGTGCATGCATGTTAGAAACGAAATGGTCCCGTGGGGGCCGCAGGAGAAAAGCAGCACGGAGATGCAACACAGGATGAAACAAGTAAAAACAGTATTATAGTCTAAAAATAGGAATTGCTTATGATACACAGTGATTTAGCAAACTAAATGCCCTTTAATTATGGTGTGCAACCTGTACAATTTCCATATATTGTATAGTGATTGTTCTGGCAATTTAGTATTATTTGTTAAAAAAATGATATACAGTACGTTGGACTTATTGGATGAATGATTGAAATTTAGAGTCAAACATTAAAATCCAGCGTAATTCAAAATGATAAACAAGTGCTGCAAAAATGTAAAGGTAACCTTTAATAAAAACTATGTCAAAATGATCGCTAGATCCAGAAATGAAGACAGCTGAATTATATGCAAACTTCCGCTTTGTAATATCAAGCTTTTGGCTCTGCCTCCTTCTTCCTCCTGATCCACCAAGAGCTGTAATGTTAGACTTTGTCCTTAATTGCCATCTGTTGGTAAACTGGGGCATCACAGGGGGCAATTCATAAAGTAAGATAGAGACTTGAACTGGATCCGGTACCTGAAAAATATTTGTACCATAGGTACATTACTAGTATTTACCTGATCCGGGAAAATTCGAGTAAGGAAACACTGTTCTCTGCACGTGGGGTATTGAGGGTGTCTAATGTGTTCCAGTACAAGAACACCAGTTGGAGCACAGTGTGGCATGTGGCCTGTACATAGGGTCACTGGAATTAGTTAGTGTGCATGCTAAGCAACGTGTGTGAAAGTGTCTGTGCACACTGAGCACTGGTGTTGTCACCGAATGGCCTATATAAACTAAAGTGTGACATGGACAGATTGCTGCATGATGTTCAGCTAGTCCCTGTTAACCAGTGGCCAGACCTGCTGCATCTGCCTTCCTGTGTATGACCCAGCATGCCTTTTGACCTGTCTGATCTGCTACCTTGTTATCCAGCTGCTATTGCCCCTTGGTTTGTGTGCTGGCTATGCTCTTGCCTCCTGCTTCGGTGTGGCTGTGTTCCTGTGTTTGGTTCCTACCTGCTGGACTACACTAACCTGACCCACACATGCAACAGCTTCTACTACCTGCAACATCGGCCCCCATGCAAGAATGCATCCTCACATTCCATGTAACCACCTACAGGAGCATTGAACGAAATATGCAAAAGAACCCCCCTCTTCAGTCAGGTCTCCCCCAGGTATGTGACAGTACTGTGTGTGTATTTTTCAGAGGACCATGCATTCCATAGTAAATGTATTGGGTGCATGTTTAGGTATTAAACTTGGACCTATGCTGGCTTTTATAAACAAAATGTAGAAGCTCCATGTTACTACACTGAGGTGCTACAGCAGATTAAATCTGCCTGAAGTCTGAAAGGGGAAACCTTTCAAAAAAACAACTCTAACTTTTTTAAAAACCTTTAACAGTGTGGAGTATAGTGCTTTCTCTGTACCATTATATAGGTTCTCCCTCATTTACAAACCACTGGGGAATCCCCTCCTGCTACCAGGACCAATGTCAGGGAACACTGCCAAACATCTGACAAAACTTTCAACCCTTCCCCATTTTTGGGGGAAATCCTCCGATTACGGACCCAACAAAAACCTAATAGGGGTACAGTAGGGGTACACTGTTTTAATTACTTTATAGATAAACTAGTGAAAAACGCAAAATGAATAAAAAGTTTAAAAAAAACAGACTAGTGAACAAATATGTAGGCATGATTCAACTTAGACAGGAGATTAAGTACTAGAATATCCTGCAGGGATGAATGCTTATTTGTTACCACTTGTAGTTCCCCAGCAACTGCAACAGAAGAAGATTGTCCTACCCTGGTGTAGAATATTTACACCATGCTATAAATGTATAACCCAATCATTACAGGAAAACATTTCAGTATTTGTAAGAGAAAAATTATCAAAATATTTGTGTGACAACCTCAAAATGATACCGCAACTTACTGCAACAGTGTTTGTCATATGCTTCCCCACACCTGATCCCAGCTTGTCAATCTCGTCACCTGTTGTGATCACACAGTTGTCTAATTCCACATAAAACCCCTAAGCTCTGCCGCTTAAGTCACACATTGACTAAAAAGCAGTCAAACATCTGAAAAGACAAGTGTTACATTTCAGCTATGAACTATCAAACACTAATTAGGCAGGAAAGAAGAAGACCTACTGCCTTACATTATCTGGGGACATTGCATGTAACAGTAAGAAATGGGTTTTCCCATTCTGGCGAACAGCAATAACACATTAAAGAAAGTGACTAGGAATCAAAGCAATCAGAGTGTATTAGTGCCTACTGGACAGACAAACTGAAAAATATAAACAAGTCATAAGACAATGTGTTGGAGTGTTAATTTGAAAAAAAAAGTATCTGTGAGCTGAAGAAGGTAAACCCATTCCCTCTTTGTGTTTTTGTTCTTTTAATTAAGGTAATAGGGTTATTTTCTAACTATAACCCCAATCCCTGCCACCATTTTGATTACGCCATACCCCTTGGCAAAAGAGTGTTAACTACAAGGGTTAAGTGCTAATTTTTGTCTATAAAGTTATACGTACACGATCCTCTGAGCTGGCTGGCTGTGACATCACTCTCTCCTCGCGGTCTCCTCTCCTATACACGGCGTGTAGAACATGATGACTTAGAGACCTTAGACGGCTGCAGAGGAGAGGGAGTGAGGCTGGAAGGATTGGTCTAAGAGCAAGCTGGTTTGGAGGATCGGGTGAGTATAACTTTTTAAATTCTCCTCCCTAGACCAAATTGAGCAGTTAATGGGGGTAGTTCCTCTCACCTCCAGCGTCAGAGACAACTATAACATATTTGGAATGCAGTGGAGTGCATGGTATATCTAATTGTTCTACAGAATAAACTACTAGCACTGCCATAACAAAAACATCACAAAGCTCACAGTCCTAGAATAGGCCCTACCCTGAAAACCTATATTGTTTCCAACCTTAGTAAACTGCCTCTGAGGTGTTATAATAGACCCCTTCAGGTGCATGAATGTATTTACAGTTATCTTCTAATACCAAAACAAAGGCTCTTTATAATGCATATAGCAAGTCTGTGTCTTGTCCAATCACCTCCCACTCCTTATTAATGACCATTAAGGCTGTCCATCATATTAAATGAAGTAGAACAAAGTGCTGACTTTAAGCTGAGCTCCAGACAGACATAAAAATACACACGTTATGCAGTTGTGTATATATTTAAACAAAATGAAATATATTTTTTAATTTAAATAAAGTAAGTACCTGAATTTGACTTTGTAAAACCCTCTTGCTGTACAGTAGTATTTAGACTGGGAGGGAAGGAACAGCAATGACAGATCAGGTGTGCTACATGCACTTGTGCTGACAAGGAACATGCTGACAGAAGAAATAAGCACAGGGATGCCTCATCAGTAGTCTGCTGCTCCTTTATTGTTCAGTCACAGGCTTGGGATGGGGAAATTATGTTGCTGCACTACTTAACTGCGGAAGAGAAAAGTCAGGCCACCAAGACAAGTCTGATGTCTGGAGAGTCTGTGGAAATCCAAGGAGTGGCTAGGCAAATCAACAAATCCTTTGGCTGGTAAAGCAGCTAAAGTCCATTTAGTTGTTTGCAAGTAGTTCATTATTAAAGTTGGTATTTTGTTTGGGAGCTTCTGGGGCACTGAGGTCCTTCTGGGGGGGTGCTCATTCTTCTGCTCCCAAAGGATGCTCCCACATGCATGAGCCCTAACAGATAGGTGCAGACACTGAGAAAAGCCTGTGATAAAATCCCAGAGACAGTTTGCTAACCTTAAGTTGGGTAAATCTGCTTCCATTGTCTTCGTTCAACCTGCCGGCTGAACAAAGAAAATTGGATAGATTCCTCCATCAACGCTCACAACCTTTTAAGAATCTCCTGCTTTTTTAATTTGTCTCCTGACAGCGGCTGCCAGCTGCTAGCTCTGCTCAGACAACAATTTTCTGACATGCTCCTTCGTTTAGGTGCAGACAGCGGCACCCATACATCAAATTTCAAAATTCTAAGCGTGTATACCCAACTCTAAAATGAGTGCAAGTTCTGTTTAAGCTCAACACTTTAAAATACCTAACACGTTCATCACTAGGTGAAAGAGGTACAGCATCCACCTCCCCAGTCCAACCCTAACCTTATTACTACAGTACACAGGGTAATTGCACTATGTATGAAGTTGTTTTCAAATGATACAACAGCACCAAACTACTACTGTTTAAAGTATATTTTTACATGAATAAAGCTGTAAGGAGATGAATTATACAAAAATGTCCTACTTGTTGGTGTTACAGAGCCTTGAAATCAGTCATCAAAGTCCCTGGCCATGAGCCATTCTAAGACCCTGACATTCTAACAATGATGATTTGTTGCTGGCATGTAAAAGATAACACTATTTGGTGTTTCGGCTGCTGGACTCTGAAGAAGATGCCGATCTACATGAGTAAAACCATAGTTCAGAAAGATTATATCGGAAAAGCCCTTGTAAGTCGTAGCATGAAAACTTGCATGCTGCTTAGTTCACAGCCTTTACCTAGAAATTATAAAGCAGTTCAAGAGTGAATAGCAAAAATCCACAGATAAAGCAAAGAAAAAAAAAGCTCTTTATTATTTTCAGAAGATCGGGACACAGTAAGAACTAGCAATTAAACAAAACAAATTCACATTAAATTTGCACTTAAATAACAATAAGCGCTAAATGCAGCTAATTATATACCTTTATCAAATGCATTAACTGATTCCTTAAAGTTTGCATTCAATTGCTATAATTAAGCAGTAATTTGATTCTAAATTAAAGATTTCAAAGCATGCAAGCAATGGCCCAATATTATCTGTTTTATAAATGAAATCTTCACTTTTGGATCTTGTGACAAATTATATACTTTTGCTTATTCCAATTGAATAGCATTTCTTGTTTTTGTAGACAGAAGTGTAGCATGTGTTACATGTATAGAAAATAATATTAATAAAGCATTGGAGAAAGTAGGTGCCACCTATATCATGCAGCTGAAATGTTCTAGAGTATGGTCCCATAAACGTATTTATGTGTATTTAGCTGTTCATCTGAAGTAAATCATAATCAATCAGCCATGTTATTTATTGAGTGAGACTAACTGCCTGTACAATAATGCTATGCTTGGTATAGCACACCATTGCCATTCTGCATGTCATTTGCAACTTTTAAAACAATTGGGGTGCCCTCTAAGTGGTGGTAATCAGAGTGGCAATCTTCCCCTTGGAATGCTACTATATTTTCTTTGGTTTGAGAAAGCACCAGATGCCCATTTTTATCAAAATATTAATAATTAAAATTATTCTTGTTACAGTGATAAACAATAGCTATGATATATGGCAGTATTCAAAGTAAAAATATTACAGTTTAACTGTACTCAGTATAAAGCCATAGGCCTTCACTGTACATCTATTAGCAGCAGTCACACACATATGGTTATATTAGCAGAATATGCTGCCTTGTGGCATGCCCTTTCACTAGTCTTCTTTATTTCAACTAATCAGAAACATGATGATTGCCATGGACACTTTAAAGTGCTTGGAAAACATACAGATCAGAGGAAGCCTACGGGGCTCTGGGGTCTATAGCAGTAGTAAGAATAAAGGCTATAGATAGCAAATAAACGCGCTTTACTTGCTGATTGTAAAGATTATCTAAGATACACTCCACATCACCAAGAAAAAACAGAGATAGGAATGATGAAAAAAAATATTAAAAGTGCTGGATGGTGCAGATATTAAATCTATTATCAGTGCATTTTCTCTAGGCTTGAGAAGCTTTGCTGGAGCATGTCTTTTCTATGCCTGTTGGCTTCCATCATTATTTCTACAGAAATAAATGAAAAAAAACATAGCTCCTAGAAAGTGATGGTCAAGATATACCAGTACTGGTACTGAAGCTGCTTTCAGTCCACCTGTTTTGCTTGAATGTTGGGCCATTTGATCTGGTAAAGCTCTGGCCGGTTGGTGTTTGCAAACAAATCGGCTGGGGATCCTGGGTGACGTCATTGACCAAATATGGTCATGACATAAGTTGCAGCAGGGCTGCATCATTAGTCACCAGGTTGTCATGATGGCAGGTCTACATTGCTGATCACTACATGATTGACATTGGATTTACAACCCATCCGGGGACTTTGTTTACGTTTTATAATGTTGGTGTTTTTTTCTTTTTACTTTTTTGGTAAAAAGAACTTATGTTGAACTTGAACCCAAAGCTCATCCCTAGCAGGGAGAACAAGTTGATCCCCTCAAATAAAATGCAGACACAATTCAAGCTGAATGATCTGTGCTGACAACACAGTTATTCTTTAAATATTAACTTAGGCTAGAATTCTCTAAAGGAAAAAAGACAAAATACATACACAATGGAAAGGTTTTTAACCAATGTCTACTGTTTTTGTGGATACACTGTTGGGAATGAGAAGTACTGCATCTATACTGTACATACAGGCCTCTAGCAAAAATGATCTTCTGTGTTGAGGACTACCAGCAGTTACACTCAATACACCATGTGCCAATAGCATCCCCCTCAAGTCAAAAAGCTTCTGCACCCTCCAGGAGTTCAGTTGTGCAAATCAGCACAAGCACAGAAGTATAAAAAAAGATTCAAGCACACATAACATGGTATTATGTGAGTCTGCTATACATGTACATTGTTTTTGAGCATGTGGAATGCATGAGGCTAATTACCTGTTACATTAATATGTTATGCATTCATTTTGCATAGGTCTGTATATCATATATTTTACAAAAATACTTTTATGCCTATAACAAAATAAGTATTATTTAGTATTCATAATAGTTAACTCTTAACATTATATCTAATTTCTCCCACAGTGTTTAATTGTCTAAAGCAAAAAAAGAAGGGCACAAAAAGAGAATGAAGAACAG